>NW_025860791.1:0-1142 GCF_002878395.1 Capsicum annuum
ATAACAATATTTATTTTATCGAATAAAGAAACTTTTCAAAAGTATTTGTCCGGGTAATTTTGTTATTTTAAGTAGCGATTATAAATTATTGTATTCAGTTATACGAAGTTGTAATGTTGTTACTTAAATATCTATTTTTATAAAAATATCAAATTTTGATCAAGGTTGTCTTGAAATAAATTATAATGACTAAAATCTTGATTTAAGTATAATTTATTCTTGAAAACAACTTATTCTAATAAATATATGTTTGATTTTATTGAATCAAGAAGCTTGGATTTTAATGAGATATTAATCCATTTTGAATTTTCATTTAATTTAGCCATAATTGAAATCAAATTGTCCACAATTACGATGCAATTGGAGAATTGATCTTCAATTTGGCCAAAACTTAAATGAATGGCCAAATCCCCAATTTGGACCCATTTAGCAAATCGGTAGCAGCCCAATTACCCTTCAATGGATCATCACCAACGGCCCAAGCCACACCAGCCCACTTCCATTAATAACCCGGCCCAATTCAATTCTCCTCTTCAAACATAAACCATCAGAAAACAACAACAACATTAACGACCTTCATCAATAAAGGACAACTCTTCTCAACCATCGTAACAGTACAAACGTCATCCTGGCAATCCGACCATACCCGTGAACTAAACTAACCCGTCTCTCTCTTCAACCCGACCCATCGATTAAGCCATTTTCTTTGATGAGAGTTCTAGAAACTGGATACCTCACGCACCACAACGGCTCAAATTCGTGAATCTCAGTAACAATGGTACTATTTCGTATATGTACGATTTCTTTTAAAGACCATTTCGTTCGAATCTGTCAGAATAGTGAGGAGGATTGGAATAACAGTCATCCTTGCTATAGTTTTGTAGGGTTGTTGTTAGTCTCATTTTCCTCATTTCTATTTGGACGTGACTGTCTCTAAATATTTGAAATAAAGTTTTATTTCCCTCGTTATTGTTAGTCTTGTATCCCTTATTTGAAGTTATTTTGAGAAATTATTGAAATCAGTTTAGTTAATTTGCCTTTGAAGCAAAAGTTTTGTTAAGTCTCTTTAGTTTACAATGTCTGAAAGGCTTAACCAAATTGAAAACTCGCGATCTTGTGAAAATAGAACTAAAGACGAAACA
>NW_025860792.1:0-1656 GCF_002878395.1 Capsicum annuum
AAGTGCATGGGCCACCGTAACAACCCTTGGATGAATTGTGTCATTTTCTCCCTGTGGGAACACCATGGTTCCGAGTAAACCTACCGCAAACGCAAAGGCTCTCATCTCATTCCATTTTGCTTCGGACTCAAATTTATGTCCAAGTTTGTGGAAGGCATTGAATCTTCCAAACCGACGATACAACTCCCGAAAAGTGATATTTTCTCCATCACGTTCCCTTAGCCAGGTGTCGTCGTCAGTTAAAAATGCCTCTTTGATTGTTTGACGGTCCCACATGGCAGGAACTAAAATGTTCTTATCAGGTTTTTCCTTTCTCTTGAAACACATTTCAATACTCTCATAGCAAATTAACACTTCTTCGATGGTAGGAGTCAATTCCACATCCCCGAAGCAAAACACCATATTCTGATCATCCCAAAAAGTCATAAGCATGTGGATCATTTTAGGCCAAGCATCCATTTCGATCAACAAAGGCAGGTGTCCGATGTGTGTTTTAACAATTTTTCTCTCATTTGGACCCATGTAATCCCACCACAATTTCAGGTAATCGTCAGGTTTGGTAACCATCTTGAAATTTTCACGGGAATGAGATTGAGCCCTATCTACATAAAAAAAGACAAAGATAAGCCTTTCCCCGACCCCAAAGGGTAATGGATTGAATTTAGACAAGCATAAATTTCTCCAACACATAAGTATGATCCGTCTGTGATTGACTTAGGGTTAATAGACATAGGGCAGGTTTTCTAATAGGCCCAATACCCCACTCTGGTATTGGGTCGTCCTAGGCTCATGCCTAAAATAGGGTTTTGGTTTCGTTCTATCCTCGATGTCTAGAGTGGGTTTGAACACTGGTTCTCAAGCAGACAACTTGAGTTTGAAAATACAAACAGCCATCAGATGACTCACGTGCTAATAAACTGTTTGCATTTCCAACACATTTTTGGAATTGATTAATAGGGGCCAGGATACCCACGAAACCCCAAAACAGTTTAAATAATGTACGAATATGCTATGAGATGCGATAGTTAAACTTTACAGAATCGAAACATATAAACAAATAAACAGTTAATCAAAAGACGAAATCAAACATTTGATTAGAACCTAGTTAAAAATCCCCAACGCCATTTCTGTTTTGCGGAAATTTTGACTTTTGAAAGAGTCGCCACTTAATTTTGAAAAGGAATTAAGAAACCTTTATAAAAGTTACTTCAAACGATTCAAAACAAGAAAATCATTTTAAGTTAGAGATTCCGAGTAAGTGGTTCCTATTAACATTTTAGGAAGGTGTTAGGCACCTAAAACATCCGCTAACTTGCGGTTATCTGAACTAATTGAAAACGACTTTTGACTAACTTCAGAAAAAGATTAATTTGTCGGAAAGGGATTGATTTTTGAAAAGAAAGTGATTTTGGAAATATTTTGGTGTTTATACAAAACTAGTTTTTTAGCGACTTAACTGAGGATTTAAGTAGGTTCGCAAAGTACATAAGACAAACAAGCGTAAAGAAAAATGGGAAGGGGAGAAAGTAAATGATTTAGGCCATTGGGCCCAAACCAACAAAACCTGTGCTAATCTAATTGGACCTTTGACCCATTTCACCTGTCCTAGTCTACTTTTCGATCCTTTGGCTCGGATCTTGCCTCCACCTGTATTAA
>NW_025860793.1:0-1985 GCF_002878395.1 Capsicum annuum
AGGTTTTTTAAGTATAAGCAAAAAATATTCATCGGCAATTTGAATTTAAAATTGGCTTAAGTCATCAGCAACCACCTTAAAGTTATCTTCAAAATTCATTTAGACACCTCAACTTAATTTTGTACCGTACTTCATCTTAAAAGAAATGTAGCTATTAAATACCTTATGCAGAGGTGGCACAACAAGTGTAATTCACTTGCTATTGAGTGCATGAATATCAGTACTATAACAATTTTCTTTTCAAAATAATACATTCTTTTTCTTTCTTATTTATCCATTTTGCCTTAAAAAAGTGAAAATTAAAAACTATTCCCCCCCCTCTTCTTTCACACAAAACCCCCCCCCCCCCCCGCCCTCCAACCCCAACCACAAATCCAACATTTATGTCCTTATTCTTTAAATTTGACTATCACTATGACAATATTCGTCGAAAAATATGGAGATCTACACTGTCATTGTCTTTCACCTGAAAAAAATTATGATGTCTAAATCCAATTAAATTAACAAATGAATTAAATGTAAAACATCTAAGGAAAACGTTGGATTAAAAGGAATGATAGGCAAATGATGGTGACGGAAAAATAAAATCGTCGGTCTGTCGCTGTCACCTCTCTCCCTCCTCCATTTCTACTACCAAATTAAACTCAAATGTAAATAAAATTCAAAACTAAAAATAAAACAAATCTCAAAAGTAGAAAAAATAAGGAGATTTAAGTTCTAAAATAAAAATGGGAAGAAGATAAAGCAAGAGTGGGGAAGAAAATGAAGGAAGGCGGAGTTCGCCAAACAATTTATTTTTTAATTTTTATTTTATTTTTTAACTTAAATTTTTTTTTTTTTAATAATTATTTTGGGCCACAATGCCACATGTTACCTTTTAATAAGCTATTCTGTCACCCATCCCAAGCAAGGGCGGATCCAGAATTTGAAAGTCGTGGATGCTCACTTTCTTCAAGCAAAAAAAAAAGTGTGTTGCTACCAAGAATCGAATTCACACCACTTCTGGCATCAAGGTGCTTAAATTTCACCCCAAAGCCATAGCACCCAACAACCATTTTTGTTTATGGGTGCTTAACAATACATTATAACTGATTTGATGGTATTTTCTATATAAATATATAAAAAATTTACCGGAATCAATGGGTGCTCAAGTACCTGACACGAACTACGTGGGTCCGCCTCTGATCACGAGTGTATCACGCACACTTCTCATTTGTTGCTGAATATAAAAAAATGTCTAACAAAAACAAACCTCCGGGCCCCACTAGGTGGGAATACACTGAATTTGTTGTTGTTATTGTTTTAAAAATATTCAATAGGTACTAATTTTAGTTGAAGTGTCTACAAATTTTGTAGAAAATTTTAAGGGGGTGCTGATGGCTTAAGAGTTTAAAATTTCAACCGTGACACAAATTGGGAGAAAGTGAGGAATTCATATCTTTAACTTTTTAGAGAACTCAATGAAAACATAACATTATTCCCTTCGTTTTACTTTACTTGGTCTTATATCAAAATTAAATATTTTATTTTTCTTGACCATTTTAATAATTAAGAAAGATATATTTTTTTTCATACTATTTTGATAATAAATACTTCCTTCATTTCTTATTAGTTGTCATGGTTTCCTTTTTAAGAGTCAAAATAATATAAACTTTGACCAAACATTTTAAAATGTAAATTTTCAGCATATTAATATAAGAAAAATTACAATTTATAATTCATATTAATCTAATCTAATTTAACTTTAAAAATCAATCAAATTAAATCTCGAAAAGCGAAATTGACAACTTAAAAGGAAAGGAGTGAGTATTCACATAAAGTAGCAACAATCAAAGTCAGAATTTTAGGGTATCGTTAATAAAATTAGTTTAGTAAAACACATTTTTAATTATAACTTTTTAAAATACATGTTAAATCAACACTAGCCAAATAACATTAAACGAAGGAAGTATTTTGGAATCATCGATGTGTATTAAAATTATTGT
>NW_025860794.1:0-1076 GCF_002878395.1 Capsicum annuum
CTTACAAGCTTGTCGATGCAGATGGCGTGAGGATTGGCCTCATCAATGCTAAGTTCTTGTGAAGTACTATCCTTGAAGAAAGATGACACTCCTTAAGGCACGAGTATAAACTGTATGTCCACTCCTGGCCCGTAAGAGTATAAACTGTGTACGACTCAAAAAAATATGTCTGCTAGGTTGAAAATCTTGAAAGAGGCAACATAGGAAAAAGTTAGCACGGAAAAAAAACACTTACCCAGAACTACGTTGTGATTTGATGCTCTTCATTGAGATACGTAGGTGCTTGGATTTCATTTTGAGTTCAGTGGAATGAGTGTCAAAAAAAACATGTTCCTGCAGTATCCGCCATATGGATACCATGTATGAAAATATTTGAATTAAATCTTAGACTCACTCCAAGTATTGGTGGCTCGATGGAGGCAAACTCTAATGAAATACGAACTTCGTTCACATAAAAAAAGTCTCCAAACTCCCTAAATTTGGAAGTTGAGCAACTCCAAATGTTAAATTTGAGAGTGAAAGTTGAGTAAATCTCTAAGTCTTCAAATCAAGGCCTCTCAAAACTTCCATGTCTTAAGGTAGGAAAGAGTTGTCCCTTTGTACCTTAAGCTTGTCTCTTTACGAATTGATCTTTAAGAAGATATAAAAAAAAAAGGCTTAAATGCCTTACGATGGACAAGATTTGTTCCTTTGCATCTTAAGTTGGCTTCTCACAGATTTATCCTTAAAAGGATCTCAACATTTTCATGTCTTAAGGTAGAAAAATTTGTCTCTTTGCATCTTAAGTCGGTCTCTAATAGGTTTATCCATAAAGGATATCAAAATTTCCATGCCTTAAGGTGGACAAGATTTTTCCCTTTTCACCTTAAGCTAGCCTTTTACGTGTTTATCCTTAAAAGTTTCCATGCCTTACGGTGGACAAGATTCATCCCTTTGTACCTTAAGCTGGCCTCTCATGAGTTTAACCTTAAAAGGATATCAAAATTTTTACGCCTTAAGGTGGAAAAAATCTATCCCTTTGTACCTTAGGATGACCATTGAAAAAGGCCCGTACTTAGAGAAGACCATCGCGAGAC
>NW_025860795.1:0-1297 GCF_002878395.1 Capsicum annuum
TTCTGACATATAGTTGATCTACTGCAATAGGTTGGTCATCTATTGCATTATCTCGATGTTTTTATCTAAAGTCCATCTGTTGCAACAGTGGAAAGACTTGTTTGATAAATTCTAACAGATAACCTACCTATTGCAACATATGTATAAATCTGTTCGATTATTACAATAGATGTATCATCTATTGCAACAGATAAAGTCCATCTATTGCAACATATGTCTAAATCTGTTCTTTATTCCTCAATAGATGTGTCATCTGTTGCATTATCTTTATGTTTTTATCTAAAGTCCATCTGTTGCAACAGTGGGAAGACCTATTTGATAAATTCCAACAGATCACCTAACTGTTGCAACATATGTCTAAATCTGTTCGAATTTTTCAATAGATGTGTCGTCTGTTGCAACAGATACATTATATATTGTAATATTTGAATCTAGTATTCTTTTTCAATTAATAAGTTCAAATCTAAGGAATAAATAAAATTCATAGATAAAATAAAATAAATCGAAGCCTTCACAAATTAGCTAAAATAAGTCAACGAATAAATGAAATGTAAAAAAATTGTTATGGGTACAGATCTCAACAAATACATCAACAACAATTTAAGTATACTGCCAAGAATTGCTTTGACAGACTCAAGCTATAAAGATCCACTCAGTATGGACAAGTTGTTCTTCATTCGGTGCTATGGGATTCGGCTTTGCACGTCGTAGATCTTCATTGTCACTTGCGTACGGTTTCTACGCTTTCTATTCTCCGTATTTCCATAAAAAGAGTAGCATATTGTCAATGTTGTTCAACAGTAGCTTCTTCTACATCCACCTGGATAGCCAGAATTGGTCAATGCTAATCACAGAGATACAACAAAATACAAAAGGATAACTCATCTCTTCTAGCATACCAAACAGGTATTCCTCCCATTTTAAATTATCCCAAACATATTATATTTTTGTTGTAATAATGAATCAACTGTTGGGACAAATTTCTACATGAGGAAGACCCTTTGTGATAATTTCCAACGGATGAACCATCCGTTGCAATATATGAATCATCTGTTGCAGCAGATAGGTCGTCTGCTGGTACAAATAAAAGTTGTACGAAGAGCTGTTTGATTTGCTAAAACAGACGAGACATATGTTGTACCAGATAAAGTATCTGGTGCAACAGGTTAGTCAACTGTTGCAACAGATGTATATATCTGTTTGATAATTTTCAACAGATGAGTCATCTGTTGAAACAGATATGTGTCTGTTTGTTTTATCAGTTTGAAGACATATAATATATTCACCTTCTTCAGTT
>NW_025860796.1:0-2893 GCF_002878395.1 Capsicum annuum
ATACAAAGTTTTCAAGTCATGGTACATCTTAGTAGAGCCTGGGTGCACAACATACCTCGAGGTGTGAGCCTCATCAAGGATTCTTTCTCGCAGCCCATCAACATTCGGAATGCATAATCTACATTGAAATCTCAGAATACCATCACCACCAATTTCAAATGACATTACCTTTTATTGACCCACATCTTTCTTGATTTGCATCAAGATGGGATCTTCAACCTGCTTCTCCTTCACTTCAGCAAAAAGGGATGACTTAGCTAACTCATGAACAATCACCCCTCCGTCTTCGGAATCTAAGAGTCGTACTCCCAGATTTGCAAGGCGGTGAATATCCTTCACCATTTCTTTCTTTCCCTCTGGAACATGAGAAAGTCTGCCCATAGACAACCTACTAAGGGCGTCGACTGCAACATTTGTCTTGCCCGGATGGTAATGTAAGCTCATGTCGTAGTCTTTCAAAAGTTCCATCCAACGCCTCTGCTGAGGTTCAATTCTTTCTGCGAGAAGACATACTGCAAACTTTTGTGGTCAGTAAATATATCAACATGCACTCCATAGAGATAATGCCTCCATATTCTAAATACAAACACCACGGCTGCCAACTCCAAGTCATGAGTGGGGTAATTTCTCTCGTGTACCTTTAGTAGTTTCTCCCCTCAAACCAGCACTTCCCTAGATAATTCCTTCCGCAAACCTCACGCCGCGGATGAGTACGATGCTGCTGGGCAACACTGCCCTGCGACTGTGTATCTGGATCTCGGGATCCATGAGGAGTCTGAAAACTCTGAGTTTGCCTTTCTGTCATGGTCTGGGCGTTGGGCCGCTGGCTGCTGAATGTGTCACTTATTACCCCAGTTACCACTCTGCGGCTGACTCTAGTGTTGGTCCGCAGATCTAGCTCTCTTAGTCTGTCTGTCCTTCTCTCTAGATGCAGCAATCTTTTTCTTCTCTTCCACCTGCTGCTTATGAACGGTCAGCCGAGCAAAGTCTAATTCCTTATTCAACATAGCCCCCCGGCACTCAAGTACCAGGTTATCAGCAAGGCCGGATGCAAATTTTCTCATCCAGGCTCTCATATTACTAGTCAATTCTGGTGCATAGCGGGCTAGGTTATTAAACTTCAAAGTGTACTCCTGGAAACTCATGCTGCCCTGCTTCAGATTCATAAACTCTTCTGCCTTGGCCTCCCTCAACTCCAGAGGAAAGAATCGATTAAGAAAAGCTTCCACAAATTTGCCCCAAACTGTGGGCTCAGCACTCTCACCTTTTCCATCTTCCCAGTCGGTATACCACTGATTTGCAACATCCTTGAGCTGATAAGTTGATAGTTCCACCTCTCCAACCTCATCTACATGCATTACCTTAAAGATTTTTTCTATCTCATCCACGAACTCCTGTGGATCTTCCTCCACCTTGGTGCCAGTGAATTTAGGTGGGTTCATCTTCATGAATTGCCCGACCCTAGTAACCTCAGACGTAACAGATGCAGACCTAACATCTTCTAACCGTTGAGCCTGGTTAGCTACCAATTGTGTTAGCATATGGATAGACCGTTTGAATTCTACATTTGAAATATCTCCCTGAGCAGTTGGGGGACGGTTGACATTAGTCCGAGGAGTTCGAGGTGGACTAGTCAGGACTGGAGGGACTCCCGGAGTAGGGATAGGTTTTAGAGTGGGATTTCTATTGCGGGTCCGCATCCCATGTGTGGGACGGACTTCATCAGCCTGAGTATTCTGGTCAATGTTGCGACGGGGAGGCATTACTGTGTTTTTGAAATACAAAAGATCATTGATTAGGGGACAGCTCAGACTCTGAAGCACGAACTAAATCACAAAGAAGGGAAACATTTTCTAAACGCCTAGAAGCCTCCTGCTTATAAGTGTGGCGCGCTACACACCCATAAACAGCACTCTACTCGACGCAATTTCGCAGACACCCTGGGACCATGAACCATGCTCTGATACTAAGTTTGTCACGATCTGAACCGGGGCCCTAGCCGTGACGAGCATCAGGAACCATGAAGGCCCGGAACACCCCTATCTCTCTGGTAAATCATGCACATAATTCATATGATCAAAGTAATGCGGAAGAAATATCATAATACGGAAACATGGTCAGGAATCATATGAAAACAATAAAAGGGAAATAATATCCCATAATCTTAAACAGCCTCTCGAAAACGTCTGTGAAATCTCTACTATCTAAAATAAATAACTATCTAAAAACTGGGACAAGGCCCCCAGTGGACCCCAAAACAGATAATTGATAAGTAAAAATAGCAAACATCAAGCCTTCTGAAGTATAGAAGGCTCACCACCTGATTCTACAACCTGTCGGAATGATCTACTGATTTTCTTGACCCCTAGACTGAGCCTCTGAACCTGAGAAGTTGGAGGGGGGAGGGGGTCAGCACAAAAGTACTGGCACGCAGAGATATCAAAACAAAACATAATATTTTTACAATATATAGTTGAGAGCCATTATAAAGCATTTTCATATCAAATCATTAAAACACATGGGCATAATGCAAGAGTGTTTCAACAACAATGATATGCAAGTTAGCTAGGTGGAATACCCTACATAATTTACACCAACTGTCAAACCTCGGTTGCCGCCGAGATTAGAGCATAAGTGAGGGAGAGACACACAAGACCACAAAGCATGGAGTCTCGACCCAAATCAAATATGGTAGGGCACAAGACCACAAAGCATGGCTCCTAACCATAAATCCCAATTTGGGATAATATAATATCAGGTACACAAGACCACACAGCATGGTACTAAGTTTTCGAGTCGGCAAACACGGTTTCCAGCGTAGAGCCATTTGACTCATGCTTTCTTCCGGCAACCACCTATCTCATTTAAAATCAATGCATTTAACTCACTTCAT
>NW_025860797.1:0-5496 GCF_002878395.1 Capsicum annuum
AGATACATGAGTATTCTGAAATTTTAATGCATAATGCTGAAATTCTAGATTTCTATATGATTTATGAATCCTTATGATCTCTAGGATGCATTTTGATGATTCTTAACTTGAGATTGAACTATGAGCCACTAAGCCCTTCTTGAGAATTTCAATTTTATGAACTTCTGTGCTATAAACACCTATGATTTGAGTACTTTGAGATTATTGAGAAATATTTGACCTTTTTGGTCCTAATAAAGTTGAAATCCACATTGATGTTCTATTAAAGAAAATAGTAATACATTTTGGTCTTCAGTATAGACCCTTGATTTATTTGAGGTAGATTTCCTAAGAGTTCTGAGCTGTGTATGGTAGTAGCATTTAGCACCGAGTTGGGTATGATTCTAAGGTCTCATATCCCAGAACTACGTGCCACCGTAGGACTAAGATTTATGGACCCGAGGTCGAGATAGTGATCACTGAGTTGAGGTTATACTCCCTGGCAAGAGTATGATGCCTCTGCCCAATGTGAGATTTCTTCCTTAGGAGGACAAGATGTTGGACTCCATGTAGCTCACATGGTTTATGTTGGTTAGAAGAAACTCCTGAGTGTCCAAAGTTATATAATTCCAAGAGTCACAGAGTTCCCAAGCCTTAAAGTTAAAAGAGTCCTGAGTCCTTGAGTTTCAAAGAAGTTTTACTCTCTATGAGATAAAAGTATGAGTCTAAAAGCATTTTTTAAAGTTCCTTTAGCCTTCGAGTATTGAGAATACGAGGAGAGTAGCAATTTTAAAGTTAAGTATAATGACTCACAAGATTTGTGTTACATGCTTTATTATACATGATTCATGAGTTTTACATTTTAGACTTATTAAAGATATGTGAGTCACTTCTAATTGCATATATGATTTGATTAAAGAGTATTGATATTGTTTTATGTGAATGCATACACACCTATATACTCAGTACATTCCCAAGTGCTAATCCACATATACATCTATGTGCTACATTATCTTATAACATAGGTTCAGGTGCTCTTTCCCAGCCTCATCAGTGATTTTCGAGTACCTTTGTCTACATCACCACAATGGTGAGTCCTTATGGTTTGAGTACCTATCTTATGACATTTTAGTATTTTAGTAGATATATTATTGCTTTCAGTTAAGTTTGAGTTAGTAGGGGATCTGTCCCAATGGCTCTCTAGTTCATGGAGAAGTAGAGGTTTTGCCAGACTAGTTATCAGATTATTAGTATGTTGAGATTTCCAGTATTGTTGTCATTTGGACAGAGTATTTTCTTTGTATTTCCTATCATTTGATATGATAGTACTAGTGTTTTGTTTATTTTATCTCAAAATAAGTTATTATATATAGTAATAGGCTCAAAGGGTTAGCTTGGGGCTACTTGTAGCCTTAAGCACCGTATGATGCGCCGAGATGAGATTTCAAGGCATTACAAACTTGGTATCAAAGCCTATGGTTTGAGGAGTCCTAGGGAGTCTGACAGGCCATGTTAAGTAGAGTCTTGATCATTGGTGTGTAGCGCACCACATCTATGAGCAAGAGGCTACGAGATATTTTAGGAAAAAGTTGTTTCTTTCTTTCAGATTCTATGATGCCTACAGTTGTCCCTCTTATCTAATATATCGTGCTCTCCTATTTCAGAAAATACCTCCCTGAAGAGCGAACGGCCGCAGAAATGATAATGAGCAACCCCAGCCTGTTGATCCCTTGAATGAGACCATGTCTCATGCTAAGTTTGGGGCGGCCTTTCAGGCATTAGCGCAAGCAGTCACCAACAATGTTCAGGCCAATAACTAGGCTGCAGTTCCAAATCAACAGGGAGGTGATTTAGCTGCTGCTAGAATTTATGATTTCATGCGAATAAATCCGCCAGTGTTTTATGGGTCTAAGGTAGGTGAGGACCCATAGTTATACCTTGAGGAGGTGAGAAAGATCACACAAGTGATGCATATTTCTAATGAAGAAAGTGTTGAGTTGGGGTCTTGTAGGCCAAAAGACATAGCGTATGACTGGGTTGTTGGATGAAAAAAAAGTAGAGCAGAAGGTAATACCCCTATTACTTGGAAGGTATTCTAAGATGCGTTCTTGGGTATGTTCTTTCCATTAGAGATGAAGAAGGTGAAAATAGAGGAGTTTATGAACTTAAGGCAGGTCTCCATAATTGTTAAGGAGTATTGCTTGAAGTTCAACTAGTTGGCCAAGTATGCTTCTGATTTGATTTCTGACACCCTAGCTAGTAAGAGCATATTTGTGACAGGTGCGTCAGGTATGGTACTGAAAGAGTGTAGAAATAATATGCTTAACATAGATATGGAACTTGGTAGACTGATGATACACGCACAACAGATAGAAATGGACAAGATAAGGAAGAGGGATTGAGTAAGAGGTAATAAGAGGGCTAGATCTGAGCAGCATTAGTATAGTTAAGCTAGATCCCATGGAGGGAACCACCCACAGTTCCAGGGTCATTCGTCTATGCCATGACCTTTATCAATTAGCGCTCTCTCTCCTAGAGGCAGGTAGCAGTAAGGGAACAGGTCTTCTATGTCCCAATCCTAGAACAGTGTAAGTAACAGACCTCGCTATCCTCCTTATGCTAAGTGTGGTAGGGATTATCTCGGGGAGTGTTTAGTATACTAGAAAGGTTGTTTATCTTATAGAAAATGGGGCCATAAACTTAGAGAGTGTTCGTATGCTAGGCAAGGGAGCAGAGATGTTCGACCTCAGACACAGACTACTAGTGCACTAGCTCCTATAGCCCATTTTGCCCCTACTCAGGGCGCTTCATCTAGCACTGCTGGCGGTCAGTGCCAGAACAAATTCAATTCCTTACCATCTCTTCAGGAGCAATAGGATTCTCCAGATGTTGCTACTCATACACTCTGTGTCTTTTGCTTTGATGTTTATGTGTTATTGGAACTCGGGTCAAGTTACTCTTAAGTGACCCTATTAGTCGCTGTGAATTTTGCAATGAGTCCTAAAAAGACTCCTGAACCTTTCCTAGTTTCCACTCTAGTAGGAGAGTGAATTGTTACTAAGAAAGTGTATAGAAATTATCTTGTTAATGTTCTTCAAAGAGTCATATTTGCTCATTTGATAGAATTGGACATGGTGGATTTTGACCTTATTCTAGGAATGGGTTGTTTTTATTCTTGTTATTCATCTATAGACTGTCGTACCTGTGTGTTCAAGTTTTAGTTTCTCGATGAACCAATTTTTGAGTGATCCAGGAGTTCAGTATTTCCCAAGAGTCATTTTATCTCTTATCTCAAAGCTAGAAAGTTTATATCCAAAGGTTACATCTATCACTTAGTTACAGTCAAAGACACTAGGTCCGAGGCTCCAACTATTTAGTTGGTCAACAATGTTAATGATTTTCCTGATGTTTTTTCGGAAGATCTCCAAGGGGTACCTCCCAATAGAGAGATAGAATTCGAGATTGAACTTCTTCCCGACACTCATCCTATTTCTATTCTGCCATACCATACGGCACCTACAAAGCTTAAGGACTTAAAAGAGCAACTCAAAGATATTTTAGATAAAGGTTTCATAAGGCACAGTGACTCTCCTTAGGGCGCACCTGTTCTATTCATGCAAAAGAAAGATGGTTCATTGCGTATGTACATTGACTATCGTCAGTTTAATAATGTCACAGTCAAAAATAAGTATCCTTTTCTGAGAATTGATGACCTATTTGATCAGTTGCAAGGTGCAAGTTATTTCTCTAAGATATACCTTAGATCCAGTTATCACCAGCTTAAAGTGAGGGAATATGATATTCCAAAGACAGCATTTTGAACCCGCTATAGTTACTTTGAGCTTCTAGTCATGCCTTTCGGGTTAACCAATTCCCCAATAGCCTTTATGGACCTCATGAATTGAGTTTTCAAACAATATCTTGAAATGTTTGTCATTGTTTTCATAGATGATATTATTGTGTACTCCCTTACTTAGAATGACCATGCTGATCGCCTTAGAATTGTCTTGCAAACTCTTAGGGATCATTAGCTGTTCGCCAAATTCAACAAGTGTGAATTTGGACTAAGATCTGTGGCCTTTTTGGGTCATATCATTTTAGCTGAAGGCATTAGAGTTGATCCTCAAAAGACAAAGGCTGTAAGAAATTGTCCTAGACCTATCTCTCCATTTGATATTAGAAATTTCTTGGGTCTAGCTGGCTACTACCACCATATTGTTTAAGGTTTCTCCTCTATTGCATCTCTTATGACCTGATTGACCTAAAAGAAGTTAAGTTTTAGTGGTTAGATTCCTGTTAGAAGAGTTTTCAAAAGTTGAAAACTCAACTTACTTCAGCCCCTGTGTTGACATTGCCTGATGGTACAGATGATTTTGTGGAGTATTATGATGCCTCTAGAGTTTGTTTGGGTTGTGTATTTATGCAAAGAGGTAATGTTATAGCCTATGCCTCTAGACAGTTGAACCCACATGAAAAGAACTACCCAACCCATGATCTTGAGTTAGCTGTTGTGGTCTTTGCTTTTAAAGACACTATCTTTATAGTGTTTATGTTGATGTGTTTACTGATCATAAAAGTAAGCAATATCAATTTACTAAGAGAGAGTTGAATCTTAGACAGAGGAAGAGGTTAGAGTTGTTAAAACACTATGATCGGGCAAGGCCAATGTAGTTCCAGATGCCTTTAGAAGGTTGTCTATGGGTAATGGTACTCATGTAAAGGAAGGTAAGAAAGAGTTAGCTCATGATGTATGTTATTTGGCTAGACTGGGTGTTAGGTTGCTTGATTCAGCTGAGGGGAGTGTCTTAATGCAGAGTAGTTCTGAATCCTCTTTAGTTTCAGAAGTAGAGGAGAAGCAAGACAGGGATCCTAGTTTGGTCAGACTGAATGAGTCACTTAAGGACCAAAAGGTTGAGGTTTTCTCCAAAGGGTGAGATGGTGTGTTTAGATTGCAGGGTACATTATGTGTTTCGTATGTTGATGATCTGAGGCAGAGGATTATGGCTAAGGAGCATGGCGCACGATATTCTATTCATCCTGATGCTACCAAGATATATCGCGACTTATGAGAAATCTATATAGGGGGTATGAAGAAAGATATAGCTGAATTTGTAGTAAAGTGTGAAATGTGCCAATAGGTTAAGGTAGAACACCAAAGATCTGGTGGTGTGACGTAAAAGTTTGGTATACCCACTAGGAAGTGGGAAGAGGTGAATATGAACTTCGTGACTGGTTTACCTCTTTAACGTCATGATCATGATTCTATTTGGATTGTTGTAGACAGGCTAACTAAGTCTATGCATTTATTACCCGTGCATACATCTTGTACAACTGAGGATTATGCTAGATTGTATATTTGGGAGTTGGTCAGGTTACATGGAGTTTCCTTGTCTATCATCTCAGATAGGGGTACTTTGTTCACCTCTCAGCTTTGGAGAATGTTTCAGAATGGTCTTGGCACCTAAGTTCATTTGATTTTCGTGTTTCATATGCATACAGATGGTCAAAATAAGAGGA
>NW_025860798.1:0-1422 GCF_002878395.1 Capsicum annuum
CACAAATCTGTATTTAGGCACACAACAACTTTAACACAAGTTCAAGTCTAAAATAAGAACACCTATGAAGTTACACAACACCTTCAACACAAGATTAAAAATAATCTATCCAAGAAGTGTGTAGTAGTTTCAGAAATAAGATGAAACAAAAATTTAAAGCCAAGTCCCTCGACTTCACAGAGTGTCCTTAAGGAATAGTTCCCCTCACTATACCCGAGGTTAGGGAATTTTTCCTCTCAGGATAAAATGACTTTCAATCCTAATATAGCAGTACCTCAAATTATTGGATTCGTCGAACTCACTCAACAGCTAATGATCACAATGAGTTTTTCTTAAGATATGAAGAGCGTTTATGCTGTCAAAAATCGTGCCCCTTTCAACATCTAGTGATCATTATGAGTTTTTCTGAAGATATGAAGAGTGTTTATGCTGTCATAAAATCGTGTCCATTCAAAAAGGATGCATTGGTTCTGGAAAAAGGCACCTTCTCAACACAGTCACGTCATCTAAGTCTGTGCTGGACCTGCACCTGATCTGCGGCCGCAAGTGCCACTATCAAAATACCAGTAGGTGCGGACGCATAAAATGACTTTCAATCCAACAATAGCAGTACCTCAAATTATTGGATTCTTCGAACTCACTCAACAGCTAATGATCACAATGAGTTTTTCTTAAGATATGAAGAGTGTTTATGCTGTCAAAAATCATGTCCCTTTCAACAGCTAGTGATCACAATGAGTTTTTCTGAAGATATGAAGAGTGTTTATGCTGTCATAAAATCGTGTCACTTTAGAATCGTTTTTAGGAAAACGTTTCGTGCGTGTTTCAAGCCTCATAATCCTGTTTTCGATGTTCATATTACTAATCTTCATCTTTGTCTTCTTCTTCGTATATTTTTAATGTGTTCATGGAACATATTTTCCAACAGAGTTTTAGGATTAATTGCAATACCTTTGTTTTTGCACATGAAATATTATGCTGACGGATTAACATAGTCGAAACAAAAATAAAATACAAGATGTAAAATTAAGGAATAGTCTCAACATTTTTTTTATAAATTTTCTTAAAGACCCTCGAAGCAAAACAAAAATATGTGACGATTATTTAAATCAACTATTCATTGTTGTAAATTAAAATGGCGGGAAAAGAAATTGTGAAATGTTTTGAGAAGATTCTCTATCGAAAAAAGAAATTGTGAAATATTTTGAGAGGTATTAAGGTCATTTAATAAGTTAATGCATGTGTTAAAAGTCTTTGTATTACTAATATATATGAAATAGAGTGTATTACTAATACACACTTCAATACACAATAAAGTATATAACTAATACAAGTGTATAACTAATGCTTGCAGCTTGCATTAGTTATACATTGATAAAGAGATGTACCAAATAAGATACTAGTAATACACATTAATTAATA
>NW_025860799.1:0-1908 GCF_002878395.1 Capsicum annuum
TACGTCTTGGTTGACTTTCTTCCAATGGCTCAACTATTTTCCTTTTAAGAGGAGGAATAGAAAAACTTGAATCTTGTTCAAGAGAATTTTTTTTTCTTGGGATATATATGCTCAAAAAAGTTAGCATGTAAAGATTCAATAATTGTGTGAGGACTTGGGGTCTCAAGATTTAAAAATCTATAAGCCTTACTGGTTTGTGAATAACCAATAAACACACAATCTACTCCTCTATGGCCAATCTTGGTTAAATGTTGATTTGGTAATCGAACATGCGCCAAGCAACCCCATACTTTAAAATAATTTATATTTGGTTTTCAATCATTCCAAAGTTCATATGGAGATGCATCATGATTCCTGGAAGTAATTCTATTCAAAATATGACATGTTGAAAGCAAGGCTTCAGTCCACAAATTTTTAAATATACCAGATCCATAAAACATAGAATTAACCATTTCTATGAAAGTCCTATTTTTTCTTTCTGCTACACCACTTTACTATGGTGTATAGGACATGGTCAATTATTTTTCAATGCCTTGTCTCTCACAAAAATCAATAAAATCTGACTTTAAGTACTCTCCACCTCAATCAGACCTAATTGACTTAATTTTCACACTCAATTTATTTTTAACTTTTGCTTTATATGTTTTGAAAGTCTCAAATGTTTCATCTTTTGTTTTCAATGGAAAGACATAAGTATATCTTGAGTAGTCATCAATAAAAGTGATAAAATACCTCTTTCCATGACGTGATAAATAATCCATCTCACAAATATCAGTGTGGATTAATTGTAAGAGTGTGGAAGTCCTTTCAACTGTCTTAAAGGGCTTTTTAGTAATCTTGCATTTACTACAAGTAAGACACTTAGTAGTATGATTCTTTCCACAATCTTTGATTAATCTATTATTTACCATAAGTTGAATGGATCTGAAATTCAAATGTCCCAGACGTTCATGCCATAAGTCCAGAGACTCCACAAGATAAGCAGAAATATTTTTATTTTCAATATTGAGTTTAAACATTCCATTTGCAACATAACCTTTTCCAACAAACATGCCATTTTTAGATAAAATAAACTTATCTGTCTAAAAAAATATTTCAAAACCATGCTTCGAAAGAAGCGTACCTGACACCAAGTTCTTTCGAATATCAGGAACATGCAATAGGTCCATCAATGTAACTATCTTTTCGAAAGTAAACTTCAGTACAACAGTTCCTTTTCCCACAACTTTAGTAGAGGAGGATTTTCCCATATATACAGTTTTACCATCCCCCACTAATTCATAAGTCTTGAAAGAATTTTGGTTACCTGATATATGACGAGTTGCGCCAGTATCTATCCACCATTCCATTTGATCTTCCACTACAAATACAAGATCATCTTTTTTATTTTTATTTGCTTTTACTTTCTTCTTTTCGGCTTTGAGAATTCTACAATCACGCGTATAGTGACCAACTTTGTGACAATGATAGCATTCACCAGATTTGAAATTGGCACCATTATGCTTGAAATTTGTAGTCTTCTTTGCCTTTGAAAAATTCTTATTTTCAGGTTCCTTCTTGTTTGATTTTTCTTCAACCATATGAGCTTTCATGACAGGTTCCTTCAAACTATTATTATCGCGCCATTGTGTCTCTTGTTCAATTTGCAAGTGTTGCAACAATTGTTCAAGAGTCAAATCTTCCTTTTTGTGTAAGAGTTTACTTCGGTACTCTTTCCAAGATGGAGGAAGTTTTGATACAATAGCACCAACATGAAAGTTTTCATCAAGCGCAATTTCAGCTATACCAATTTTATTAGCTATAAGTTGGAATTCTTGTACTTGTTCAGTGATTGACTTGTCATCAACCATTTTGAACTCCAATAATTTGAAACGAGAAATTTCTTAGAACTCGCCTCTTCGGCTAAAT
>NW_025860800.1:0-2017 GCF_002878395.1 Capsicum annuum
TCACTCACCTAACAACATTCAAAACTCAACATCCCCTTTAAAGTCTCCACACTTAACCATTTTAAAGTTACTCAGTATAAAAAAAAAGCCACTTTCAAAACAAAAAATCCCCTTTAAAGTCCCTACACTTAACAATTTTCAAGTGACTAAGTATAAAAACAAACCCACATTCAAAACAAAAAATCTCCTTTAATGCTCCTACACTTAACAATTTTCACGTAACTAATTCACCAACGAAACAACATTCAAAAAAAATCCCTTATAATGTCCCTACACTTAATGATTTTCTAGTGACTAAGTATCAAAGTAAAGCCACATTCAAAACAAAAAATCCACTTTAAATTCTCTACACTTAACCATTTTCAAGTTACTAAGTATCAAAACCAAACCACATTCAAAACAAAAAAATCTCCTTTAAAGTCCCTACACTTAACCATTTTCAAGTAACTAATTCACCAACCAAACCACATTCAAAGAAAAAAATTTCCTTTAAAGTCCCTGTGGTTAAACATTTTTAAGTGACTAAGTATCGAAAACCAACCACATTCAAAAAACATTTTTAAGTGAATAAGTATCAAAATCAAACCACATTCAAAACAAAAAATCCCCTTTAAAGTCCCTAAACTTAACCATTTTCAAATAACTAAGTCACAAACCAAACCACATTGAAATGACAAAATCCCCTTAAAAGTCCGTATATTTAACCTTTTTCAAATGACTAAGTCACCAACCAGGCCACATTAAAAATAAAGAAATCCCTTTTGAAGTCTCTAAACTTAACTAATTTGAAGTAACTAATTCACCTACCAAACCACATTAAATACAGAAAATCTCCTTTAAAGTCCCTACACTTAACCATTTTAAAGTGACTATGTGACCAACAAAACCATAGTCAAAACAAAAAAATACCCTTTAAAGTTTCAACGCTTAACCATTTTTAAGTTACTAAGTAACCAACCAAACAACTTTCAACACTAAAAATTCTCTTTAAAGTACCTACACTTAACCATTATCAAGTGACTAAGTATCAAAACCTAACTACATTAAAAAAAATCTCTTTTAAAGTCTCTACACTTAACCCTTTTCAAGTGAATAAGTATCCAAATTGAACCACATTAAAACCATAAAATCTCCTTTAAATTCCCTACACTTAACCATTTTTAAATTACAAAGTATCAAAACTAAACCGCATTAAAAAATCCACTTGAAAGTCTCTACACTTAATCATTTTCAAGTGACTAATTTTCTAACCAAATCACATTCAAAACATAAAGTCCCCACACTTAAAAAATTTTCAAGTGACTAAGTATCAAATCCAAACCACATAAAAAACAAAAATTTTAAACAAAAAATTCCGTTTAAATTCACTAGACTTAACCATTTTCAAGTGACTAAGTATGAAAACAAAACCGCATTCAAAACAAAAAATCCCCTTTCAAGTCCTTACACTTAACCATTTTCAAGTGACGAAGTATCAACACAGAACCACTTTTAAAACAAAAAATCTCCTTCAAAGTCCCTGCACTTATCCACTTTCAAGTTACTAAGTATCAAAACCAAACAACTTTCAAAACAAAAAATCCCCTTTAAAGTCCCTGCACTTAGCAATTTTCAAGTGACTAAGTCATCAACCAAACCACATTCATAACAAAAAATCCCATTTAAAGTCCCTATACTTAAGCACTTTCAAGAGACTAAGTATCAAAACGAAACCACATTTATAACACAAAATCTCTTTTAAAGTCTCTACACTTATCCATTTTCAAGTGACTAAGTATCAAAACCAAACCACATTCGACAAAAAAAATCCTCTTTTAAGTCCCTACACTTAACCATTTTGAAGTGACTACGTATCAAATCCAAACCACATTCAAAAAAAAAAAATCTCCTTTAAAGTCCTTACACTTAACCATTTTCAAATAACTAAGTCACCAACCAAACCATATTAAAAAAAAATCCTCTTTAAAGTCCCTACACTTAACCAATTTCAAGTAACTAAGTATCTAAACAAACCACA
>NW_025860801.1:0-2863 GCF_002878395.1 Capsicum annuum
TCACCAGGGGGGTCCGAACCATATACTCCATTTTCCACCTTCCACAGGGAATTCGGCACACACAGAAAACACATCAACATCTTCACAGCATCATAATAATTCACACATACGCACACACAGAGAGAGATTAGGGGTAGGAGGGTTTAATCGAAAATAGTAAAGGCGGACGTGAGGGAGTTTGAGAGAGAAGGAATTGATCAGAGATCGAGTTTTCCGGCTATTCTTCACCGGAAACAACTTCACCCATTCCGAGTTCACTCCGAAATTCATCGGAAAACTCAATTAAACCCATCTCCGTCGCCCAAACTAGAACCAACTACCTGAATCAATCTGAAATCAGCTTGTTCGGGTTGACTCCGGCCCGTTTAGGTTGAATCCAGCGACCAAACTAGCTGATTCCGATGAGGTTAGTTTGGGTTCGATGAGATTTTTGACACTGTTATCTCGGGCTTTTGCATTTTTCAGTGAAGAGAGGTTTGCTCCGGCGACCCGAGCTCGTCGGAGCTCCGATGACTCATAGGGGTAGTTTCTACCTTCACTGGTGTCAAAACCATCGAAAAAACATCGCTGATAGCGACCCACAATCCAATCGCTCAGAAATTCGTCGAAAACAGTAACCCCGTCGACCGAGAGCATATCAGCGACCAAACTAGTTGATTCCGATGAGGTTAGTTCGAGTTCGACGAGATTTTTGACACTGTTATCTCGGGCTTTCGCATTTTCAGTGATTCAAATCCGTGCGAGTCATTAATATTGGAATCTGAAAGCTACGAATCGAGGTCCAATTCTATTCCCCTCTTTTATTTCATGTTTATTATATTTGATGTTTGAAATGAATATTGTGTTTGTTTGATGATTGTGACGTGGTGATATGTTTCGATATTATGTTGGAGAAATCGCGATTACTGTGGTTGATTTGATTGAGACTTATTTAATCATGTTTGGTTGAAATAAATTTGGGGATGGGAATCGAAAATTGATAAAAGTGAATATTATGATATTTTTGATACACTGTTGATAGTGAATGTGATATGTCGTCGAGCGGGTAGGCAAACAGTAAGCTCGGGTAGGCAAGTTTAGGATTGGTGTAGTGTTGGAATGATTGGAATATTTGTTGAATGTTTCGTTTATTGTATTTGAAAACTGTAATTATTTAATCGGGGAATGCCCCGAGGTAATTTGTATTTACTCACCGGGGAATGCCCCGAAGAATTTTGTACGCTAAGATGCTCGTGATCAAGGCCCGAGGCATCGGGTAAAGCATGGTTTAGGACTAGTGTAGGTTATTTCAATATTTTTATTTCGGGTTGTAATAATTGGATCGGACTTTACATTTTTGTTTTGTTTTGTTATTGTTTGATTATTTTGTGTGCTTTTGTGTGGTTTGTACATTTCGTAATGCCAAAAATAGTTGATACACTCTACCCAAGCGACCGTGGTTGAACCACAGGATCGAGGGGTGCCTAACACCTTCCCATCGGTCAACAGAATTCCTTAGCCGAAATCTCTATTCGTAAACCAGTTTAAGAGTCAAATGGTTTCGAAAAGGATTTTCCAAAGGTGACTCGGCACACCGGATTATGCCAAGTGGCGACTCTGAATAAAAAAAATGTAAATAATCCTTTTCCGAAACAAATTTTCATTTCTTGTCACTTAATTAATAAAGCCCTTTCGAACTTTAAAATATACATTTTTTGGAGTACGTAAAAAAGGGGTGTGACAAAAGATGAAGAGATTAAACCACGTATGCTTTAATAAGGACTGTGAATGGCTTCTGTTCGCAGGCAACTTGGGTGGAGTAACAACAAAACCAGTGTCACTACCGAACCAGTACCAACCATACAGTGACTTACATTTGGTGAAGTTGGATGGGAGTGGGTTGAGACGACTGACTTGGAATGCATATGAGAATGGAGCTCCGGCATGGCACCCTCAACTATACCTAACATAGACAAAAATGTACTAGCAGCAGATAAGTTGAAGGGTATGGAATTTTTTTTTGAATCTCATTAATTCATTGTATAACTGATTGTGCGTGCTTTGTTCCACAGAATAAAAGAGAATCTATTAACTTCTTAAATCAATATCTAGTCAGTCTTAAATGTATCACTTTTTTATATGTATCACCCTATAACATATGTATCATCATTTCAAAAAACCGAGATAAAATGTAATTAATAAAAATAGTTAAAATTTTATGCAATATCACTTAAAGATTTAGAGATTTATATAAGTTACCCTATTAATAAAAGAACAAAAATATGTCTCAATGCTTTCAAGGGCCTAGAATTCAGAACACTGAATCTTCAAATACCAATCGACCTTTATCTTTGAGCCTAAAATTGTGCAACTTTTCATCTAAAACCTATGAAAATAATTCTTTTTTCAGGGATGGGAACTATAGAAAGAGAATGATTTATCAGATTGTATTGATTATATGGGTTTCCAACTTTGAAATGGTGTTAACAAAATGCATACACATAGTGTTGTTATGTGTTCAAGAATTTGCTAGAGACAGACCAACAATTTCAACTGTTCTTTCAATGCTTTCAAGTGAAGTTACAAGTCTTCCAACCCCATTGCAACCTGCATTTGAGGTTCTGTAAATTATGACGTTTTTCACAAATCTTGATGGTACATAATTAACATGAGATATTGTAAATAGCTAAGTTGTGCGGACTCTCCACTTTCGATGCCCCACCTTGTCGGATTCTTCGAAAATACACTATTTTTAAAAAATTTGACACGTACTCGCTGCTATTTTTGAAGAATCCAAGTAACATAGGTTACTGGTAGCTAGATAACCATCTGGTTAGCCAATTCCTCTTTTGCATCTAAATGTTTTGATTTAATTAAGTGAAAA
>NW_025860802.1:0-2643 GCF_002878395.1 Capsicum annuum
TTGTGTTGACACAGACTTGACTTAAAAATATAAAGAAATGATGGTGACTTTTATTTTGATAAATGACATAAGAAAAGACAAAAAGCGTGAATATGTAAATGAAAGAAAAAGGCAATGTCCCAGATTCAAAAAGAAAACTCATCTGAATACGAAAACCAACTCCAATGAGTATGACATGCATTTTGGATTGAGCTGCCTGATCTTCCTATCCAAACTCCCCATTTGTTGTTGAGTTCTTACCTTTTGCCGCTGAGCCGCTTCTTCAAATCCATTGGACTTATACATCACATTTGATTGACGACATCTTAAAAGACTTTCGCCAACAAAATCTCTTTCTTCTCACTTTTCACTTTTCTCTTGAACTCTCCATCGCCTTACGGTGCCCGTAAGGGTTTTCACCAATAAGACTCTCTCATTTTGTATTTCTTTTCTGATTTCTTATGCTGGGGGAGACAAGTGGTACTTCACAATGTATCATCAATATCCATTGCATGCTTAGCCTTAACATTATCAAAAATTGATCTGAAGGACTTTCTTTGGTTGTAACTTGACTTTTGGTTAAGGTTAGAAAAGATGGTAAGGGGCTCAAATGAAACTTGAAGTGGGGGTGGGACTTACAATTTTTGGAATTGACTCAAACTACACATTAACTCATGCCCCAGTTTTGTTGACTGGGTGAATCTTAAATCTTTATTTGGTTGGACCGAACCCGAAATAAGGCAGCCTACGTATCTCACTCCCGAGAGAGGAGAATCAGGTCGCACGTAGTTCCATCAGCTTGTTCTTTGTTTTGATTTGATTTTAATTTTTTTTCTTTTTTTTATTTTCGAACTCTTTCTTTTATTCTTATTTTCTTGACATTTATCTTTGACTCTATTTTGATTTCAAAAGAGGGATATGAAAGAAAAATAAAACGAAGCTCAAATGGGTAAACAAAGGATGACACAATGTTTGGATAGAAGAATAAAATGTCTTCATCATATCAATCTTCAAAAATGCAAGTACTAAACATGCAATAAAATCAACAAAGGATCAAATATAATACATAGTATCTTTTGACCGCATCAGCATTGATAGTCATTTCTGCCATTTTGCCTTCAATATCTGTCAACTATAAAGCTCCATTGGGCAACACTTTCTTCACAACAAAAGGACCTTGCTAGTTAGGGGAAAACTTGCCTTTCGCTTCAACCTGGTAAGGAAGGATACGTCTCAATACCAACTGACCAACTTCAAAATTTCTAGGACGGACCTTTTTGTTATACGCTCAAGCCATCTTTCTCTGATATAACTGGCCATGACACACAGACATTAGCCCTTTTTCCTCAATAAAACTCAAATATTCCAGTCGGGTTTTTACCCATTCGTCATCATCAATCTCTGCTTCTACAATGACTCAAAGAGAGGGAATTTCAACTTCTGCAGGGATGACTGCTTCTGTCCCATACACTAATAAATATGGAGTTTCCCCTGTTGAAGTGCAAACAGTGGTGCGATAACCTAGCAATGCAAACGGTAACTTTTCATGCCACTTTCTAGACCCTTGTACCATTTTTCGCAGTATTTTTTTTATCTTCTTATTGGCAGCTTCTACAGCACCATTGGCCTTTGGACGATATGGAGTAGAATTTCGATGTGCGACATTAAACTGTTCTTGCATCAAATGACTATTGAGATTGGAAGCATTGTCTGTAATGATCATATTAGGAATTCCAAATCTACAAATGATATTGGCATGAACAAAATCTACCACAGCCTTCTTTGTCACTGACTTGAAAGTTACTGCTTCTACCCACTTTGTGAAGTAGTCAATGGCTACCAAAATGAATCTATGCCCATTTGATGCCTTCGGCTCAATCGGTCCAATCACATCTATTCCCCAAGCCACAAACGGCCATGGAGCGGCCATTGCATGCAACTCAATAGGAGGAGATCGTATCAGATCACCATGTACTTGACATTGATGACACTTTCGAAAAAATTGAATAGAATCCCTTTCCATAGTAAGCCAGTAATAACTTGCTCGAAGAATCTTCTTTGACAAGACATAATCGTTCATGTGTGACCCGCATACTCCAGAGTGTATTTCAACCATGATTGTCGAGGCTTCTATTGCATCTACACACCTTAAAAGTCCCAAATCTAGGGTCCTCTTATACAAGATTCCCCCACTTAAGAAAAATCCACTAGCCAAACACCTAATAGTCCTCCTTTGATCGTTGGTGACATATGATGGGTATTCTTCTGACTGAATGTACCGCTTGATATCCAAGAACCAAGGTTCTCCATCGAGCTCTTCTTTAACCGCATTACAGTAAGCATGTTGATCACGACTCTGTATATGCACTGGATCGATGTAGGCTTTGTCAGGATATTGGAGCATTGAAGACAGAGTGGCTAAAGCATCAGCAATTTCATTATGAATCCTTGGAATATGCCTAAATTTTACTAACACAAAACATTGACATAGCTCCTACAAGCATTGTCGATACGGGATGAGCTTCAAATCTCGCGTCTCCCAATTGCCTTGAATTTGATGGATGAGCAAATCTGAATCTCCCAACACCAATAATTCTTGGACTCCCATATCAAAAGATAACCTGAAACCAAGAATGCAGGCTTCATACTCCGCCATATTATTAG
>NW_025860803.1:0-3906 GCF_002878395.1 Capsicum annuum
TCCAAAACTCACTTGAGATGTACTATTGACACCTCCGATCATGAATCAACTTAAATACTAACTTTCAGAGGTCAGGAAGGTCGTAAATAAATTTCTCAAAGTTTGAGGGCTTTAGAAAAGACTACGTTGTAACACTTAGCTGAAATTTTCTATGTCTGGGACCTCTTATCAAGCCCTAAGGGACTGAGTTACGCTTAGGATTTTTGTGGGGTCTTACATTGATCCTGCACTTGAGAAGACTATATACCATGCTCATTTGGAAATGGGCAGTATGGTCCTCATGCAGCTCAAGAAAGTGTCCAAAGCAGCTCTTCTTAAAAAGTTCTTCTATGTTTTCATTCTTAATAGTTTTCCTAAATTCATCAAAAGGTTTTCCTAACTGACATTTAAGTACAAGATCACTGGTTAGTTCTGTAGGGTTATCAATCGGTATCGTAACTTTAAACTTGTCAATAGTAATAGTTTTGACCGCCTTATGCTGGGATTTCAATCTTAATTCATGCCCTATTGGTGATGCATTATCATCATATTGATCATATTTCTCCTTCTCACTTTCTACTTTTTCCTCTTTTTATTTATCATCATGTTGATCAACATCCTCTTTCTCACTTTCTGTTTCTTCTTTTTTTTGTTCATCATCTTTTTCTTCCTCCTTACTTTTATTTTCCTCACTAGCCTCTATATACCCTTCTCCACCTCCCTTTTCATAACTTCCCTTAGCTTCATTTTCCCTGATTGAGATTTTTTGTGAAGTTCCTACGAATCCATCTATACTTTAGCCTTTTATTGGGTGGTCAGAAGTTGATCCACTTTCAGTTTCTATTTTTGTGAGAGATATCTTTTAATTACAAACAACTGAAAAATAAAAAATACATTACATTTAATTTCTACATAAATTTTATAAAAAGGTAAGATAAATTTCAATAAATTATTATATACCACATTACAAAAAAATACTCCAACGAATGACCCATCAGTTGGAATAGATGGGGAATCTATTTGAATACCTATTTAATATCTCCTAATAGTTGTTCTACCTGTTACAACAGATGGACTACCAATACCACATCTAATGCCACTAACAACACCACCAATGCCACCAATACCACCAATACCACTACCAAGAGAACAAAGACCACCATCAAGACCACCTCCACCACCATCAAGACCACCAACACCACTACCAATGCCACTAATACCCGCATTAAGACCACAAATACCACCAACACCACCACCAATGCCACCAATACCAATACCAATACCAAGACCACCGATAATACCACTAAGACCACCAATACTGACACCACCAAAAATAGCCACCAACAATACCATAAATACCATCCAATAATACCACGATAGTCAATAAAATACTGCGATAAAAACTAGAGTTTTCTTGGGTTCTTTCTACATTTTTTAGCACTAAAACTCAAAATACTTAACCCATTCTCGTAAGTAATACAACTAAAAGTCTTCTTTTTTATCATTATCTAAAAAACCATAATTTTTAGAATAGTTAACCAATGTAGAACTCTTCTCAAACTATGTTACCTTCGAAGACAGAGAAAACGATGGATACAATCAAGAATGAAGTAAAAAATAACAACTATGTGGTTGGAAATGGAAAGAAAATTGATCTGTTTTGAAGGGTTGAGCAATATGCTGAGTAGTTGTTATCTGTATAGTATAGAGAGAAAGAAAAGAACCAAAAAT
Source organism: Capsicum annuum (assembly GCF_002878395.1). NCBI lineage: Eukaryota > Viridiplantae > Streptophyta > Magnoliopsida > Solanales > Solanaceae > Capsicum > Capsicum annuum. Next base: position 1,711 of record NW_025860803.1, read on the forward strand.
TGATATTTGAAATTATGAAATATTTTTCCACAAATGGATGATTTGTATTTTTTGAAAAAGAATGACAAGTTTTGAAATTGTTAATTTCTTCCGAATTGATCTTAATTATTTTATTAAATCAATTGCAAAGAAATTTGTTGCGACAGATGACTGCGCTGTTAAAAATTTACAAACAGATATTGATATCTGTTGCAACACATAACATATCTATTTGAGAATATTTTAAAAAAAATTTTAAAGCAATTTTCTGTCCGAAATAATAAAGATAAAATACTACTAAGGCGGTAAAAAATATTTCTTGGATAACTCCATTTTGCAAAATAGACACATTGAAAACTTTTCAAGGTTTTTTGACACAAGTCTTGAAAAACTAAGTATTTAGACACTAGGTTGACATCATCACTTCTTATATACAACCCTAGTGCACACACAGTCTATTTGGATATATTGTGTGTCAAGTCTATTAGGATTATTCTTTATATACCACATAGTTTATTATCGATTCTATTTCAAGTCAATTAAGAAATCTAATTAGTTAAATGAACATATAAACAATCGAGAATTTATGATACATAAAAAAAGTGGTTGTACATCCACTCACACCCTGCATCGATTGGATATACACTATCTTCTCAAATTCCACCGACGCATGCATCTACCTACAACTGATTGGGAAGAGCAAAGGCTTCTATTTTGGTCTATATAAACAAACATCAACTATACATAATATTCATCTTCTTCAACCCACAAAATCAATAAATACTACTAGATGTCGAGCGTTCCACTCAGACCACGAAGGAAGGTTCGTTTCCAGCATAGCCACATATTCTCCTCCTTCAAAATAACCTATACCGTCTCTTCTACGGTCTGGGTCAGGATAGGGAGCTCTCCACCATGAACTCTGGCGTATAGCCTGATATTTACTGGCAATCGTGGAGAGGCTGAACATACATCCCAAGGAGTTCATCACCCCCTACCATCCCCCTTAATTTAGGTTTTAATTTCTGTTGTAGTTGTAGTTGTAAGTTCATTGCAAAGAAGCTTTCATGGCTAGGGAATTCGTTAGATGAAAACTTTTCTTTTGCCCTTTTTGCTCATATTTTGCTGTAAATATTGTGTTAAACCATTGCTGCAATGAACTTATGAAGTATTTCAAATTTTATTGCAATGCCATTTCTGTTTGTCTCTACATTAATTATACAATTTTGTTCTTGGTTGAAATTTTGTAATTTCCCCTGTTAAAAGATGAATGAAACAGTTGTCAAACGTCAAAACTAATGGTCTATCATCTCTGTCTCTCTCTCTCTCTCTCTCTCTCTTTATATATATATATATATATATAATAATTCATATATGCTAATAGATAATGAATCTGGTCTATCAACAATTATGTGGATTTCTACAAAATTAATTGCATGGTCGATATAGTATATGATTGACCGAGATCAATAACTACGCGTGACTTGTCTACGTAATCGATGGATTCCATTATGTAGGTTCATGAAATATAAATAATTAAATAAATATAATTGTATTGATTTTAAATCATAGAGTGCAAGCTTTGTCCCTAATATACCATACTATCGGACCTCTTGCATAGGCCGTAAATATAATTGATGCCTTCTCATGTGGGGGTAGATGCTAAATATTATAGATCCACATTCGGTCAATGCTAATGTATATACGGGTTGGTGCAACGGTAAAAAAAATTATTAGTATATAGTCAAAGATATAAATAATTAAATAAGTGAAAGTGATTTGAGGGTCATATATTATGTCCATTATAAATCATAGACTTAAAGCCTTGTCAATAATATACCGCATTGGTTTAGTGATTTTAGTAGCATATTTGAAAAAAAGGAATAATTAATTAATAAAATAATAAATAATTGGATTTTATACAATTAAAGAAGCTTGAACAAGTTATGTGATCATATAAGAGTCCACGCAAATTGGAAAAGTTGATAAAAGATGTGTGCGTATGGGTAGTGGATGAACAAATGAATTTCTCACAACATACTTGTGCTTTGGTAAACATTTCCCTAAGGATGTTGGTTGTTCAACCACAATTCATCACCTCATACATCTTTCATCACCACTTTCAATTTACGTGGACTCTCATATGATCACATGACTTATTTAGGCTCATTCAATTGCATAAAATCCAATTATATATTATTTTATTAATTAAATAAT
>NW_025860804.1:0-2119 GCF_002878395.1 Capsicum annuum
CTGAGAATAGATAATTTGTTTGACCAATTGCAAGGTGCAAGTTATTTATCAAAGATAGACCTTTATTTCGGCTATCATCAACTCAAAGTTAGGGAGTGTAACATCCCGAAAACTGCTTTTCGAACTCGTTATGGCCATTTTGAGTTACTTGTTATGTCTTTTGGGTTAACTAATGTTCCAGCAGCTTTCATGGACCTCATGAATCGAGTGTTTAGACCATATCTGGATATATTTGTCATAGTGTTCATCGATGATATACTGGTGTACTCTCGTAGTGAGGATGAACATTCTGATCATCTCCGAACTATCTTGAAAACCCCTTAGAGATCACAAGTTGTTTGCCAAGTTTAGTAAGTGTTAGTTTTGGCTAAGGTCAGTTGCTTTTATGGGTCATATCATTTTTTCCGAGGGTATTAGAGTTGATCCCCAAAGACCGAAGCTGTTAGAAATTGTCCTAGACCTATTTCTCTGACTGCTATCCAAAGTTTCTTGGGTTTAGCTGGCTATTACCGCCGTTTTATTGAGGGTTTCTCCTCTATAGCGCCTCCTATGACTTGGTTGACCCAAAAGAAAGTGAAGTTTTTGTGGTCCAAATCTTGTGAGAAGAGTTTTTAGGAGTTGAAGACTCGACTCACTTCAACCCCTATTTTGACTTTGCCTGATGGAGTTGATGGTTTTATGGTGTACTGTAATGCTTCAAGAGTTGGGTTGGATTGCGTATTGATGCAGAAGGGTAAGGTGATAGCTTATGCTTCTAGACAGTTAAAATCCCATGAGAAAAATTACCCCACCCATGACCTTGAGTTGGCTGCTATTGTGTTTGCTTTGAAAATCCAGAGGCACTATTTGTATGGTGTCTATGTTGATGTTTTCACTGATCATAAGAGTCTACAGTATGTGTTTACCCAGAGAATTGAATCTTAGGCAGTGACGATGGTTAGAATTGTTAAAGGACTATGATATGAGTGTGTTGTACCATTCGAGCAAGGCCAATATTATGGCGAATGCCCTAAGTAGAGTGTCCATGGGTAGTGTTTCATATGTGGTAGAAGGTAAGAAAGAGTTGGCTCATGATGTACATCGTTTGGCTAGATTGGGGGTTAAGTTGTTTGACTCTGCTGAAGGTAGTATAAGGGTTCAAAGTAGTTCTGAATGCTCCTTGGTTTCGGAAGTAAAGGAAAAACAATACTTAGATGCTAGTTTGGTCAGACTGAAGGAGTCAGTCAAAAACCAAAAAGTAGAGGTTTACTCCCAAGGGGGAGATGGTGTGTTGAGATTTCAGGGTAGATTGTGTAGCAAAGTGTCTAACATTCCAACAGGTTAAGGTTGAACACCAAAGACCTGGTGGTATGATGGAAGTGTTTAGTATTCCCACCTGGAAGTGGGAAGAGATAAATATGGACTTCATGATTGGTTTACCTCCTTCCCGACTCCATCATGATTCCATTTGGGTTGTGGTTGATAGATTGACTAAGTCTACTCATTTCTTGCCTGTTCATACTTTATATACTGCTGAGGATTACGCTAGATTGTATATTCGAGAGCTAGTCAGACTGCATGGAGTTCCTTTGTCTATCATTTTGGATAGGGGTACTCAGTTCACTTCGCAATTTTGGAAAGCTTTTCAGAAGGGTCTTGGTACCCAAGTGCTTTTGAGTTCTGCTTTTCATCTGCAGAACGATGGTCAGGCTGAGCGGACCATCCAGACCTTAGAGGATATGTTGAGAGCTTATGCACTTGACTTTAAGGGAAGTTGGGATGATCACTTATCATTGATAGGATTTGCTTATAATAGCAGCTTTCACTCTAGTATTGGCATGGCTCCGTTTGAAGCCTTGTATGGGAGGAAGTGTAGATCACCTATAGGTTGGTTCGAGGTGGGTAAAGTGGTTGTGAGTGGTCCTGATTTGGTATTCGAGGCTATGGAAAAAGTTAAGTTGATTAGGGAAAGGTTGAAAACTACGCAGAGTCGTCAGAAGTCATATGCGGATGTTAGAAGGAGAGACCTTGAGTTTGAAGTTGGTGACCTAGTGTATCTAAAAATTTCACCCATGAGGAGGGTGAAGAGATTCGGAAAGAAGGGGAAGCTTAGTCCCCGTTATGTTGGTCCTTACCAACA
>NW_025860805.1:0-1935 GCF_002878395.1 Capsicum annuum
AACCTGCTCGAAGAATCTTCTTTGACAAGACATGACCGTTCATGTCCGACCCGCATACTCCAGAGTGTATTTCAACCATGATTGCTAAGGCTTCTCTCGCATATACACATCTCAAGAGTCCCAGATCTGGGGTTCTCTTATACAAGATTCCCCCACTTAAGAAAAATCTACTAGCCAAATGCCTAATAGTCCTCTTTTGATTGTTGGTGGCATATGCTGGGTATTCTTCTGACTGAATGTACCGCTTGATATCCAAGAACCAGGGTTCTCCATCGAGCTCTTCTTCAACCACATTACAGTAAGCATGCCGATCACGACTCTGTATATGCACTGGATCGATGTAGGCTTTGTTAGGATGTTGGAGCATTGAAGACAGTGGCTAAAGCATCAGCAATTTCATTATGAATCCTTGGAATATGCCTAAATTTTACTAACATAAACCGTTGACATAGCTCCTGCAAGAATTGTCGATACGAGATGAGCTTCAAATCTTGCATCTCCCAATCGCCTTGAATTTGATGGATGAGCAAATCCGAATCTCCAAACACTAATAATTCTTGGACTCCCATATCAATAGCTAACCTCAAACCAAAAATGCAGGCTTCATACTCTGCCATATTGTTAGTACAGTAGAATCAAAGTTGTGCTGTTATCGAGAAATATTGTCCCGATTCAGAGATAAGAACCGCACCTATTCCGACTCCTTTCATATTGACAGCTCCATCGAAGAATAACCTCCAACTTGGATCAGCATCTATAACGACTTCATCGACACACGACACTTCTTCGTCAGGAAAATATGTCTTTAATGGCTCGTACTCTTCATCGATGGGGTTCTCAGTAAGATGATCTGCCAAGGCTTGGGCTTTCATGGCGGTTCGAGTTACATATACAATGTCAAACTCGGTAAGCAATATTTGCCACTTTGCCAATCGACCCGTCGATATAGGCTTCTGAAAGATATACTTCAAAAGATCTATGCGGGAGATGAGATAAGTAGTATAGGATGAGAGATAATGCTTCAACTTCTGTGCTACCCAAGTTATGGCACAACACGTCTTTTCAAGAAGAGTATATCTGGCCTCATATGCGGTGAACTTCTTGCTAAGATAATAAATAGCCTGCTCTTTTTTGCCTATGACATCATGTTGAACCAGGACACAACTGAAAGAATTGTCCATGACTGATAAATATAAGATCAAAGGCCTACTAGGCTCCGGGGGTACCAGCACAGGCGGATTTGACAAATATCTTTTGATTCGATCGAACGCTTCCTGACATTCTTCAGTCCATTTTACCGCAATACTCTTTTTCAGCAACTTGAATATGGGCTCACAAGTGGTTGTGAGTTGAGCAATAAACCTGCTAATGTGGTTCAGTCTACCAAGCAAACTCATCACCTCCGTTCTATTCTTGGGCGAGGGCAAATCCTAAATGGCTTTGATTTTTGAGAGATCCAATTCAATTCCCCGACGGCTGACTACAAACCCTAACAGCTTTCCAGATGGAACTCCAAATACATATTTTGCCGGGTTGAGTTTGAAATTATACCTGCGAAGCCTTTCAAAGAACTTTCTTAAATCTTTAACATGGTCGGCCTGACTTTTTGACTTAATAATCATATCATCCACGTAGACCTCAATCTCCTTATGCATCATATCATTAAAAATAGTGGTCATGGCTCTTATATACGTTGCTCCAGCATTCTTCAAACCAAACGGCATCACTCGATAACAATAAGTTCCCCATGGTGTGATAAAAGATGTCTTCTCCGCGTCTTCATCATCCATAATGATCTGGTGAAATCCAGCATAACAATCCACAAAAGAGGCAACCTCGTGTTTAGCACAGTTGTCTAACAAAATGTGGATGTTGGGCAGTGAAAAATCATCTTTCAGACTTGCTCTATTCAAATCACGGTAATCAACACACACT
>NW_025860806.1:0-1220 GCF_002878395.1 Capsicum annuum
AGAGTTAGTGGAATTCTGTAAGACAGAAATTGATAATCTTCTACAAAAGGGTCTTATAAAACCCTCAAAATCTCCTTGGTCTTGTACCGCTTTTTATGTCAATAATGCTGCTGAAAAGGAACGAGGAGTACCTCGACTAGTTATAAACTATAAACCTCTGAATAAAGTTTTAAAATGGATTCGATACCTTATACCGAATAAAAAGGACTTACTTTCCAGATTATATGATGCTAATATATTTTCTAAATTTGATTTAAAATCTGGATATTGGCAAATTCAAATTGATAAAAAGCATACTCATAGAACTGCTTTTAATGTCCCTTTTGGACAGTATGAATGGAATGTCATGCCATTTGGTTTAAAAAATGCTCCTTCCGAATTTAAAAAGATTATGAATGACATTTTTAATCCCTATATGGACTTTATCATTGTCTATATTGATGATATTTTATTATTTTCGAAAACCCTCGAATCTCATTTTAAACATTTGCATACGTTTAAACAAATAATTATTCAAAACGGTTTAGTCATCTCTAAACCAAAGATAAGTTTATTCCAGACAAACATTAGATTTTTAGGACATAATATTTCTCAAGGTTCTATTGAACCTATACAACGAGTTCTCGAATTTGCTAAAAAATTCCCTGATATTATTACTAATAAAAAACAGCTCAAAGGTTCCTCGGTAGTCTTAACTATATTTCCCCTTTTTATGAAAATTTGTCTAGAGACTTAGATCCTTTATATGATAGACTAAAAAAAGATCACAAAACTCCATGGACTCAAGCACACACTAATTTAGTAAAATTAATTAAAAGCAGAGTTCAAACCCTTCCTTGTACTTCTCTTGCAAACCCTAACTGGTTAAAAATCGTTGAAACTGACGCTTCAAATATTGGATATGGCGGAATACTTAAACAAGTTAATCCCCATACAAAGACCGAACGTTTGATTCGATTTTATTCTGGTAAATGGACGGAAAGTCAGAAAAAATACGCCACGGTAGCCCATGAAATGTTAACTATTGTAAAATGCGTTTTAAAATTCCAAGATGATTTATGTAACCAAAAATTTATAATTCGAACTGATGCTCAATTCGTCAAATTTATGTTTAATAAAGACTTCAAACATGATGCCTCTAAATTAATATTTGCGCGGTGGCAAGCTCAATTAGCCCCTTTTGATTATGAAATACAATATAAAAAGGGTAGTGAAAATTC
>NW_025860807.1:0-4943 GCF_002878395.1 Capsicum annuum
TTTTCTGACAGCATGTACGCCCAGACATAATACGCTTACTATAGGAAGGCTTACGCTATATGAATCTCATTAAAATTATGAGTATTTTAGAGATTTTTATATTCCTCTATATTTATAATTATTTACCCACTTGTTATATTCTAGATGATTTTCCTTTTCACAACCAATCATCTCTTAGCAATTAAAAAATCCTTTGCTTTTAATTTCTAGTAATATACAAACGATTATATATTTTTCAATCCATTTCAATCTTCAAATTTGCAACTCTAAATTTCTAGTATTGTAATTGTTTTTATTATTTTACTATTTAATAGTGATGATATTTTGATTTTTCTTTTCTCATATTTTGTAGTATTATAAATCTGATGTTGACTTGATTCAAACTTCAATCTTTTATTTCAAATGATCTTCTTATTTTATTTTAGACATAACTTTACAGTTATAATATCATTTTAAGGAGTATTTCATATAATATCTCATTTATTAATAATTTTTTAATATTTTTTTATTTCTAGGAATGTTCTATTTTTAACCTTATTTTATTAACTATAAAATTGAAAATTTGTACGATGTACGATCCGTTTCTCAAGGCTTACGCCTTGCCTCATGATGGATAAAACGTCTCGCCTCTTGCCTTTTAAAACACTGATATTAAGTTAATTTACTTTTTAAATACAAATATTTTCATCACATGCCCGTGCAATGCACGTGCCACTAGCTTGCATCTTATCTATGCAATTAAATAATTGTGATTATAATTGTTCATATAATCAAAATCTATGCAATTAAATAGTTGCTAATTTTTCTTTATTCTTAATTTTTTGTGCCATCTTTTTTTGGAGCAATTAATTGATTTCTCAATCGATAAGTATTAACTGAACACATAATAACCTTCAAAAATGACTCTTTGTCCTTTCAACTCGCTTCGGTCACTTCGCCCCTTAAGTGACAAGGGGGGTGAGCTGCTCCGAGCGGAAAGCGATAGTGAATCCCGAACTTGCCCACGCTCTTCCAAACCAAACTCAAAAAGTGATAAAAAAAAGCGAAGCCTTACTTCCAATCCAATATTCTAAAGATAGTACGTGTGACCTATGTGGTTTCAGAGCAGCAGCTTTCGATCATTTCCAACACTTAAAATTGAGTAGAATGTAAGTGCGACTAGACTCTGAATTCTGCCCCTCCCTGCCTTTGAAGCATCGATATAGAAATCGAATATCTTGCTGACAATTGGCAAAGACCCGCAGTCGTTCGACAAGTAGTTAATGCCCTAAGAGAAATTGCATATTCTTAGTCCAAAATCACTTAGCAAACTCGATGGTTCCATTCTCGGATATTATCAATTTTGCTTCCGAGATTGTTACCCCAAGATTGTCCAGCAGAAAACTATACTGCTCGGACACTCTTTGTTTTTAAGTAAAGGTTTTCATCTCTCAAAAAAAAAAAAGAATATGTTAATCGTTACTGATACCAAACAAAGTTGCTTTTCCTTGTTCCAGAGGAGTTGGTTTTGGTAGAGTCGCATACAACCCCATATTTTTGCCCTTTGGCCGGTAATCACATTAGCCATAAGGTGGTCTATCACCTCGGTTGGGGAGAAAAACTTTTTTGTTGTTATTCTTCATAATAAGCTAATTCTTTACCCTCTAATAGCAACATGCAACACTTTCAAGAGTAAGCTTTTAAAAGAAAGACGCAAAAATAGGTATCGGTAAAGGAAAAAACCTCATTTTGTGGTTGAGAATCAGTTTGGGTGTTTGTAGCAAGAGGTAACCAAACTGATGTGAGAATTCAGCGAAAAATGGTATGTTTGCAACAGACTAAATAAGAATCGTGGGGTAATAGGTCGAATTCAAAGTTTAGGTGTCTTTTTGAAAATCTCGACCAACATCAGGGGGGTAATTATGTATTTACTCTTATAATTATTTACCCACTTTATCATATTTTAGATAATATCTCATTTATTAATTATATTTTAATATTTTTTTTATTTCTATGAATTTTCTATTTTTAACCTTATTTTATTAACTATAAAATTGAAAATTTGTACGATTTACGCTCCATGTTTCAAGGCTTACGCCTTGCCTCATGATGGATAAAACGCATCTCCTCATTCCTTTTAAAACACTGATATTAAGTTAATTTACTTTTTAGATACAAATTTTCTCATCATATATGCTCGTGCAACGCACGTGCCACTAGTTTGCATCATAACTATGCAATTAAATAATTATGATTATGATCTTCTTTTGTTTTTGTATCTCCATCCTAAATTATCCGTTCCAAATTGAGATGATACATTGATTAAGAAAAATAATTAATAGCATAATTAATTTACCATAGTACCCCTTTTAAATGATATTTACATTTTAATTTTAAAAAGAAGTAATTAATGCAAAGGGTAAAACTAGGGACAAAAAAATTTGTCTCTTCTTGATTAATGAAAAAAGACAAGTAAAATGAAAAAAAATCAAATTAAAAAATTTGAAACGGATAATTTGAGACGGAGGAAGTATTTACTAATTTCCCCTCATTATTAATTTTCTGTGTTCTTTGGTGCAATTAATTTGTTTTTCAGTTGATAAGTATTAATTGAAGAAACACAATTTTTAAAAAATTTGCAAACGGAAAGTCTCTCTCTCTTTTTTTTTTTTTTTGAAGTCGACAATTATAAATGCTTGCTAGTTTTTTATTTTATTTTTTTGAAAAATCATTGGTAACATGTTTAGGAATATATTAATTTCAATATGTCTTTCCCTAATGTGTGTTTGATATGGCATAAATTATCTTAAAAGATTAACTAATCTCCAATTATCATTCACTATAATTTAACTTGTAGCTATAATTTGAGTGACCATTTTAATACAACCACCCCATAAATTGATAATATAAAAACATGCAAAATATCTTACAAAGTAGAACAAAGAAATTAGAGAAAAAAAAATTAAAAAAAAAATCAAAAAGGAAATAGATAAATCTAATTCTTCCCCAAAGCATTTCATTCTCTTTTTCTCTCGCTCTATGCTTGTCTTCGACGGCGCCGGAGATTCAAACGGCGCCGGAGATTCAACATACGACATTAAACGTATTTTTTTCATCAACATACATGAAAGTAAAAGGACAACTATAGAAAAAACAAAGAACAATTTGACGAAGATTCAAATTGGCGATATATAGAAATAGAGTTAATTCATTCTTAGATATTATTTTTTCATTATATACTCGTGCAACGTACGTGTCACCGGTTTACTTCATATCTATGTAATTAAATAATTGTGATTGTTCGTATACTATAATATAGGTACTTTAACAATTTTAGTTGTTGATGCTCTTAGAATCAAATGATATTTAATATTTTTAAGCTTAGGGACTAAATCACTAACTAGATCACATTCATATAGTAGCTCAAAATATGTTTTTTTTTTTTCTTTTATAATTGATCTTTTTTAAATGGTTGGCGAACAAATTAAAATTATATAATTAATGACATGTTTGTGGCAGGGTAGATTACTCAAATTTTTCATTGGATAAACAGTAACTCGTTAAAAAGTATCATACTTTTACTTTTACTCCTTAATATATAAAGTACTCCACGTATTATTAATATTTAACCTTAATGCTCCTTTAACTCATATAATATTCTGTCACTCCTTCATTTTTTGGTGATTTTCGAGTTTCTTTGTTTGTCTGTTCTCTTGTTGGCGTTATTCAAAATGTTTCAACTCTTCATATCTCCTTCTTTTTTGTTTTAAATTTTTTGATTTTTTTAATTCATCTATTTATCTTTCTTTCTTTCTGATGGGTTATCAATTTGTTATCCTCTTTGACTCTTCCTTTTTTCGTTTTGATTTCGTGGAGGTTAGTCAATGCACCACCTAATAACTGTCCGGTAATTGCCAACTCGTTACCCAACTAAACAATATCTTATCAAATAGCTAGCTGATTAGTACATTAAAAATCGATAACTGATATCAAATCATTAAGTGTAATTGTCCATTTGATCAGCTCGATAAACAACCTCATCATTTTTTAGATAGGTAATTTTTATCATACTCACCTGCCAATTGTTTGCATGATAACACAAGCAGTTAGGTAATTTAATCTTTAGGTGCAACATGATAAGATAAATATCCAAACATTTAAAAACTCAGCAACTAAATCACTAACATGGTCATATTCATAATTTTTGAATATTTTTATTTAACTCACAACATATTTTAATAATAATATTATATGATTTTTAAATTTTTATGATAACTGATTCAAAATGCACATGCAATATATGTGCTGTCAGATTAATAATATTAAAACATGTGCGATTATCATGTTATATTAAACAAATCATCTAAAGTTCGTCACGTGCAATAACAACTAAATAACCTCATTTATATTGTCTTTTACTACCATTATATCTGTGATTTCAAGCAAGTTAATATTATAAAGAGAAAAGACATAAAGTCGCTATTCAAGTTGTCCCGAATTTGCAAAATAGATACTTAAAATTTGCGGGTGTTCTATTACCCCATTGAACAACTCTGAAATGGTATTATTACATTCATTTTTTGTCACCTATCCTGGAGCTCTATTTAAGAGAGTGAGAAACTCAAAAAATGATTATAAATTTATTTTATTTTCGTATTTGACATGCTGAATTTTTTTCCTTATTCATTTTCTTACTTTTCTTTCCTCTTTCTTCTACACAGATCAGCTGCTACGGCCATTTTTTCTGTCATTTTCAATGTCACCAATTTTACAGCAACTCTAGTGACCTTTTTTACTGCTATCGCTTCGATTTGTTTTCTCAATTTAAAATTTTATCTAAAAAAATCTACACATTTCGAACAATTCTTCAAAACCCATTAAATAGAATTTTAGGAATTCAAAAACAAAGCACTTGATTTAGAACAAAAATCAATGACAGAGTTCACATAAAGAAGATTTTGATA
>NW_025860808.1:0-2375 GCF_002878395.1 Capsicum annuum
AGTTTATATATGTATTACATACACATTTCATACAAATGTGATGAAATTACTTTATAAATCGATTCCATTCAATTTATAATCTAAATATATCTACTTAACTAAATATCACAATTCATAGAGTTTGTAAATAACTTGGTATTAAAATAAAAAAGATTAAGTAAAACAATTTGCATATTTATTCCATTCATATAACATATAAAATTAAGCATTTGTATATAAGTATTATCCAGATTTTAACTTTCAATTCAATGTCATTTTCATCCTCTAAAAACATTAGCAATTGTCAAATTCATAAAACTCATTTCATACAAATGTGACATATACGGAACTTCATCAATATCAATTTCACACCTTGAGAACTCCAAAATTTTTTTTACTTGAGTATGAAATGAGTATATTAACTGACTTCAACGAAACGAATTTTATCAAACTAATTCTTGAATATCGTATTATGTATTATTTTTATTATGTATTTTTTTCATACACTAAATACAATTATAAAAATAAATTATTTGTATGTAGAATCTTATATACCAGTTTAATAAATTGAGACCCTCAAAATTGAAAATTATTTAAAATATAACTTTTACTATTCATAAATGATTTCCACTTAATCGTTTAAAATAATACATGATATTAGATTGTACAATTTTCACGGATTAAAAATACCGGTCACATCCCATCTTCCTCCATATATCACAGGTAGATGTTGTAAACTATCATCATTTTTTTAATTCAAATTTAAAAAAATCATATACTAGTATTATTTTAGAAGAAGAAGGAGACAAATATGGAGAAATAGTTTAAAATAAAATAGTGAAGAAGAAGAAGAAAAGATCAATATTTTGATAATAAAGATTTGAGGAAAAAAATGATATTTTGTTACTGAAGGGGAGAATCATTTGTGAGAGAAAAGGGGAATGATTGATATTTGAAAATAATTGTCATCCCCTTTTTTTGGGTATAAGAATCATTTTTCCATATATAAAATTTGTATTTTCTTATTTAAATTACCAAAAAAAAACATTTTCTTTTCTTTTTTTTATTAGATTTGCTACAAGTTGCAAAAATAAAAGTTACGCTATAAGTTGTAATTTTCTATCTAAGGAATGCTATTTATAATTTTTTCCCATAATTTAATATCTTCATATAAATTTTTTAAATTATACTTAGATAACTTACGTACACGTCGATTAATTTCACGTGACACCAGTGGCAAAGCCAAAATTTTTAGTAAAGGAGTTCAAAATTGAAAAAAGTAAGCACACGAAGCCGAAGGGGGTTCAACATTAACTATATATTCATACAAAATAATATTAACCATACATAAATAGCATAATTTTCCATCGAAGGGGGTTCGGATGAACCCCTAACCACAAGGTGGCTCCGCCGCGTGACACATGATACCTCCCACCAATATAAGTATGACACAACAATTGATATTTGATTTAATACAAGGTGATAGTTTAAAATAGAAAAATCAACATCATCTTATAGTTGAGATGTAAAACTCTTGAAAAAATGATAATTTTAACCATTAACTCTGATAATAATTGACAAAATGCAAATATCCGATCGAAGTTATCACCCATATACAACATAAATAGATAAAATGTAAGTATGAAAGATCATCATCAACAGCAAAAACGTCTGGGGAGGGTAGAGTGTACGTAGAGCCTCTACACAAGTAACAAATATCAGAGGAGTAGTAAATAACGAAAACCGATGTATGTCATTTTTAAAGTTTTAACTGCCATTATAGTCATAGTTCAAGATGAAGATCTCCAGTTTTCCAATTTTTACCAGCAACGAAGAGTGTCCCAGCCACTCAATATTCATACAGCCGATATCAAACGCGTCTCCATCGACATACCTTGGGTGTCTACACACGAATTTTTCTCACATTATCGCGTAAGAAGCTCGAATTTGGCAATGAACCTTCATGGCAAGTCCAGCTATCACAGTTTAGTCTTCTTGGACCCTCCACCGACTACACGATACACTGAAATCTGCACGAAAGAACCAGTTTAAGATATGAAATGCAGAAAGGGCCATATGGCATTCAATCAGCAAGGTTGCAGCACAATGAGGTAAAGTACAATATTGGAAGATATCGATGGAAACAAAAACCGCGTATTTAAGTTATGTTGTGTTTTTCTACTCATGGAATGACACATTACATTCCGCGGTCCCATCTGTGAGGATGTATCTTCAATAAGATGACCGCGATGGGAGACATTTTTGTCTCTGCAATTAATACTTAAAGTAAGTTGCAGCACTAGCAGCTAAAAATGATTAAAGCTTCGATTGAGACTACCGGCTCATTTAAAGCCAGACCATAACGGGATAATCTAATCAAACCCCCGCTGTAAATA
>NW_025860809.1:0-2721 GCF_002878395.1 Capsicum annuum
AGAGAAATCCTTATGTCAAACACCTCCTCTCTTTGCAACTTGAATGCTCCTATCTTCCCCCCATCTGTCACGTAAGACACTTGAGGCTTCTTAAAAGGTTGGAGCTGTTGTGTATGATTTTGCGAGATACTTTTTTGAATGAAATAGGCATGCTTGTTCATTTGAGGTGCTTAAGAATTATGATTCAGGCAGAAGCTCTCCCTCCGTCATTTTCAAACCTCTGCAATCTAGAAACTCTGGTGGTGGTTAATTTTCGACCAGACTTGGTATTATCCCCTACTATCTGGAGTCTTGCAAAGCTACGACATGTGAAGATCAATAGTATTTGTTCTGTCTTTAATTCGGATATTGACAAACCAACAGAGTTAGAGAATCTAACAATATTAGACCGTCTCAAGCTTTCCTGTTTGGTAGACTCGGAGAATATTTTCAAACGGTTTCCCAATCTTCGAACCCTTGGATTCCAACTGGATTGTTCAGTGGCAGAGCAAATTTATTTTCCAAGGTTGGATGTCCTTAACAAACTTGAAAAGGTGTGTGCAAGTTTTGAGTGCTGTTGGGATACACGTGTACATCAGTTTGATTTTCACTTCCCTTCGAGTTTGAAAGAAGTGGAAATGGATGGGTTCAATCTGACATCAGATGCACTGTCAGGAATTGGGAGATCACTACCCAACCTTCAAAAGCTGGAACTAGTAGGCACAAGCATCCAGGGTGGAAAAGAATGGAACATGGAACAAGTCACCTTCCACAATCTCAAATCTCTAAAATTGTTTAATGTGTTTTTTTCTGAATGGCAAGTTACTGCAGATGAATCTTTTCCCGTGCTCGAGGAATTAGAAATACGATTTTGTATTGAGCTTGTAGAGATCCCACTGAGTTTTGGAGATATTGCTTCATTAAAGTCCATCTCATTGGAGAGAAGTCCTCAGCTTAAGGAGTCGGCACGCAACATTAAGAAATATGTTGAAGAAATTAATGGTGAAGACAAGCTTAAAGTGAAGTACCAAAGCTGGACATAAATTTTTCATTTCGTCTTTGAATTTTTAATCACTTAAATCTCAATCATTAGTTTTAAAGTATGACATGTGTCTTCTATTCAAAGTTAGGACTTGGGAAAAATGAAGAGATTGGAAATAGAAAGGAGTCGTATCCATCACTTATGTAGTTAAATCTTAAGAATAGTTTTTTTTTTTCAACTTTTTTTTTTTAGTTTTTTAGAGCGATTTTATTAATGATAAACTAAGAATATTTGTAATATTTATTAAGAAAAGTCTTATCATCTAGTTTTCCTCTTATTTTGGATTGAACTCAATAACATAATAAGATGAGATTTTTATACACTACTTATCACTACATTGGAATCTTTCTCAATGTTAGAGGAATTCAATGTAGTTTGTATATTAAAAAATATACATTCAAGTTATGCATGTACATTATTTTTCGTGTTTTATGAAATTACATGAAATGTGTTGTTATTATTGCAACACGATTTGATATTTAAACAAAAGATATTCAATTCAACCTCTTATCACAGCTCCACTAGTGATCAGTAATAGGAACTTTGCAATGTTTAGATAAATAATTTGATGTTATGAATTGGGAAGTCTAATTCTTCTTAAACTGAGTTGTAGCTTAATGAGTAATGTATACACATTTTATAAATAAATCTATGTGACAAATGTAAGTCTTAGATCAAAAGTTAATGATTTCAGATGAACTCGTAAGCGACAGATCAAAGGAGGAGGTAGATTGTTGTCTACGGGTTCGACTTCACTTAGTATCTTTGGTTTAGACTTTGTATTGTCTTAAAAATCTATTGAATGTGTACAAACAACTAATCTAAAACTTAGTTACTTAAAAAGATTAGGATTTAAATTCATAAATTTTAAATCTCGATTTCATCTATAGCTGAATTTATCCTACCTTTTTGACTCATTGTTAAGCTCATTTCAATCTAAGTATTTTAGGTGGGTTAATGATCTACAAATTTATTTGGAGTGAAAGTTTAAAAACACATCAAAATTACTATTATGGTTTTTTTGGTAATATATCGAAAGAGTTTTCTACCTGAACTATCACAACTATTTATCAAAACACACTTCAACTATCAATTATTCACTTTTCATACCTGAAATGTCACCGTCATTCAGGTAGGAAAAATCAACAATTGATAGTTGAGATATGTTTTGATAAATGATTGGTGATAATTCTGATAGAAAACTCACACACGTAATAGTTTAAATATGAAACTCAAAAAATAAAATTTACTAACTCCGTCAATGGAATCCACCCATTTGACATTCCTAACGATAAACGATATACAAATTAATGTTTTCACCTTATTCTAGACCACAAATTTATAAATATCTTTTTAAAAAAATTCGTTTTGATTAAACATATATAATTACATAAATTGGAGTGGACGAAGTAATAAACATTCACATCCTTAGTAAGTAGGGGTATAATTTTGGACCTATTGTCCTCAAATTATTGATGATATTGTACTAAAAATATAAAAATGAATGATGATTCCTTTGAACTTTTTCCCCCAAACTTGCAAATCTCAAATTTTACGACATGCCTTAGATTTGATTTCACAAGATCTTTTCTTTGTACAACCAAATCTGCAAATTACTTAACGATAATAATAACATATCTCGTGTAATTTTATATATAAAATTATAGAAGAATAAATTCACGCAGACCTTATCTCTTTTT
>NW_025860810.1:0-2383 GCF_002878395.1 Capsicum annuum
CCAGACATCGAATAACTCTACTTCAAGCATTTTGGACATGGTCATCTCATGGTGCTTTGAGATAGAACCTTGCCGCTGACACTGATCACATCTTCTTACAAAATCGTAGGCATCCTTAAATAATGAAGGCCAATAGTAGCAACTCTACAGTACTTTCTTGGCCGTCCGTTCACCTGCATGGTGACCTCCAACTTGGGAAGCATGTCTTGCTTCCAGTATGCTAGGCACCTCTACATCTGGGATGCACCGCCTAATAATACCATCAGCACATCGTCGGAAAAGATAAGGCTCATCCCAGAAGTAATGTTTCACATCATGCATGAACTTTTTCTTTTGATGAAAGAAAAGATGCTCAGGAATCACTTCACTTACCACATAGTTAGCAAAATCTGCATACCACGGTAAGTTTTCCACTATAGTTGCTAGAATCTCTTCGTCAGTGAATGCATCATTAATATCAAGGTCGGTTTGCACTGTGTGCTCACTCTCACGATCAAAGTTCAAAAGCACAGCAGCCAATGGCTCAACAGTAAGCTGCTTCTCTAAAGATAATTCTTTCTTATCCTTATAATAAACATCAGCTATAGAGAACACATTCATATCTTTGGGCTGCTTCATTGATTTGCATACATCAAAACGTACCACTTTGTCATTCATCCGAAATAAAAGCTCATTTGCTCGTAAATTAATAAGCACACTTCCTGTTGCGAGGAAAGGTTAACCCAAGATTATGGGAACCTCAAAATCCACCTCGCAATCCAAAATAACAAAGTCTGCAGGAAAAATAAAGGTAGAAACCTTCACTAATACATTATATAAGATAACAACAGGTCGTTTTATCGACCTATCCGCCATTACAAGCCGCATGTTGGTTGGTGTAGGATCCCCCAACCCCAACTGTTTATAAATGGCTAGTGGCATCAAATTAATACTAGCCCGCAAATCACATAACGCCTTAGCAAAATCTAAAGATCCAACCGTGCAAGGAATAGTGAAAGCACCCGGATCTGCCTTCTTCTGTAATAAAGACCTCGTGGCAATTGCACTACAATGATGAAAATTATCTGCCAGTTCATAGATCGCTGCCTTTTTCTTTGTCAAAAGGTCCTTCATGAATTTAGCGTACCCTGGCATTTGCTCCAGTACCTCCACCAAAGGCACATTAATAGTCAGCTGCTTCAGCATGGTCATGAATTTACTGAACCTGGTGTCATCATCTTTCTTCTTCAGTCTCTGAGGAAAAGGTGGTGGTGGATTTGGAAAAGTTTTCTCCACCACTTCCTTTTTATTGTGCTTCCCATTATCAATCTTTTCAGACTTCTGACATCTAGGTGTAGTATCATGAACGTTCTCATTCTGATTTTCAACTTCTATAGAATCATCACAATCTGCTTCAATAACATTCTCCTTTATACTATCAACCACGGGCTTGCCCTTGGATGGATTTTCCAATACTTTACCACTCCTGGTTGTAATAGCCAAACATGATCAATCTTTCCTTAGATTTTGGACAGTGTTACTCGGTAAAGTGCCAGCTTTTCTTTAATTGAATGCCGCTGATAGTTGACTCATTTGTTGTTCCAGCTGTTTTATTGAAGTGGAATGTGAGTCAACCAATTGATTTATTGAGGACAAATCATTTTTTACCTCAGTTACTCCCGTGTTGGTTGCCTCCACTCCTTTCAACAACTTAGCCATCATGTTCTCTATGGACATCTTCCCAGAGCTAGGTACAGCAGCTTCACGATTTCCAGGAGGGACATACAAACCGCTCCTGTCATTCTTATTCTTCCAATTCCCTTGGTCTCGGTCCTTGTATCCGGATTTTTCATAATAGTTTTGACCTTGGTTTCCTTGGACATTGCCTCGAAAACCCCCTTGATTATTCAAGTAATTTGCTTCCTCCTCAGAATTGGAGTCATCTCTTCCCTGTGATACAACAACCTTGACCTTTTCTGTCTTCCCTGATAGTAAATACTTGGTAAAAAAGTCCATCTGCATTTTCATGTGAGCCAGATCCTGGTCACGTTCCTCTTTTCTTCGCCTCTGTTCTGCCGTCATGCCACTAGATACAGTAGAGCTTGCTACCTCAGAATCCCTGGTGTGCCAAGCTCTACTCTGCTTTGTCATACGATCCAGCATATCACATGCCTCAATAAAAGTAAGGTCCATGAATGACCCACCCGCAACATTATCTACCACTGGCTTAGTCACCGAGTTCAAAGCCTATATAATGTTTCCATCAAGTGGACATTGGTCATCTGATGATTTGGGCACCGCATAAGCTTCTTCTTGAACCTCTCCCATGTCTCATGGAGAGCTTCAATTGGAAGCTGTCTAAAATTCCTTATCTCATCTCTTAATTATGCTCTTTTGGATGGCG
>NW_025860811.1:0-1269 GCF_002878395.1 Capsicum annuum
TATTTAATAATATATTTACGTAGATTGAAGCCATTGCAGGCTATTTGTTTGGTGAATAATGAGTTGCGAGGTTGGGGAAAGTGTTGTTAGCAAGGTAAGTGAGACTTTAAGCCTTGGCGCTTACTTTTTAATTCGACTTTATAAAAAAAAATAAAAATTCTACCTAATTCATGTATTGGGACAAGCGTGTGCTTGGTGGAATTGGCCGTCTTTGATCAACCGCAGATATGTGTTTTGTTAAGTATATTGAGAATCATTTGATGGTGAGTTGTGAGGTAACGTTGGGATATTGGATATATTTACTTGGAGCATATATGTGCTGCCGTAATATTTTAGGGGTCTTGTACTTGCTGTCATGATATATTTACTAGGGGCATACATGTGTTGCCGTAATATGTTAGGGGCCTTGTACTTGCTACCATAGTATACTTTTGAGACATTATATATGCTTTCGTAGACTTGTTGGGATGTTAGGTTGATCACCTTCACTGCCGTTTATGACAAGTCATGAGAGTGGATTGAGTTGAGAGATACAAAGTGACTTTTGAAACGTTTGTTAAATCTTATTGGACATTATATTATAAGATATATGTTGTGCATATCATTTATGTAATCGTTGTGTGTTGTATTTTCTAAAACTTATTTCAGGGGTATTAAAGTAGCGGGTCGATGATCTTATTAGGTTATATTTATATATAGCTCATTCCTTACTTTCATGTCTGCAGATACTTTCTGGAAGGTGAGATTAGTGGCTGACGGTCTATTTGTGAGGATTCTGTTGCTGAGGTGAGCCTTCACATTATTCGTGGAGGCTGTCGTTTCAGCTCTAGCTATTTTAGCTTATATTTTTATTCATTGGTTTGCATGCCTGAGAGTTGAAATTATCTAAATCTATTTTAGATGTTTCATGATCTTAGCGTGGGATTTCGGCTAGAGAATTAGTTCTCGAGTGATTAATGAATTTGTTGTTTGGTTGTGGAATTTTGTTGGATCATTATTCACTAGTTATTATTGATGCGTTGGAGTTGCACATATCTTGTCGTAGTACTTATTGATTGAAAAAAGTGTAAGGAAGATTGGTTCTCCTAATAGGTGGTATTAGCGGGTGCCAGTCACGTCTAGAAATTATTTTTGGACGTCAGATCCCCCCCCCCTCCTTTTCTTTCCTTCTCCTTCGCACCATTGCAGCCCTAAGGCACCACTATTGCCACCACTACAGTCGCCCCCGCTCCCAACCTCCCCCTTTAAAAAAAATTCTCTTATTTCCTA
>NW_025860812.1:0-2162 GCF_002878395.1 Capsicum annuum
TGTGTTATAACCCATGATTTCGGGGTTGAGTCCATGGTCTGGGCATGCTGTGGGCCAAAAATTGACTGAGCCATGTTACAGAGGTTGGGGATTATCCCGATGTGGTCCGTTTAAACTTTGATGGCCATTTGGGTGGACAAATGGGTGAAACGGCATGAACGGGGAATTTTTAGGCCAAATGGTGTGCTATTGCCCATGATTTCGAGGGTGAACCCGTGGTTCAAGCGTGCTGTGGGCCTAAAATTGACAGGGGCATGCCAGGGAGGTTGGGAATCATCCCAGTATTGTTTGTTTAAATTTTCTTGGCCATTTAGGTAGAGAAACACTGAAACGGCGTGAACGGGGCATTTCTAGGCAAAATCGGTTTGCTATAGCCCACAATTTAGGGGTGGACCCTAGGTTTAGGCATGTTGTAGCCTCGAAATCAATCAATGTGTGCCTGGAAGGTTAGGGATCATCCCAGTATGGTCTTCTTATATTTTTATGGCCATTTGGGTAGGAGAACGAGCGAAACTGCACAAACGGAGAATATTTGAGCTAAATCGGTGTGCTATAGCCTACGATTTGGGGGGTGAACTCGAGTTCTAGGTGTGTTATAGGCCTAAAATCGATTGAGGCGTGCCAGGGAGGTTGGGGATCATCTCAGTGTGGTCTGTTTAAATTTTCATGGCCATTTGGGTGGATAAACGGGCAAAACAACACAAATGGGGACTTTTCGGGCTAAATCGGCATGTTGTAGACCACAGTATTAGGGGTGGACCCAAGGTACGGGTATATTGTAGGTTGAAAATTGATCGGGACATGCCAGGGAGGTTGGAATCATCCTAGTGTGGTCCATTTAAATTTTCTTGGCCATTTACATGGACAAACGGGCAAAACGGCGCGAACGGGGCATTTTCGAGCTAAATCAATTTGCTATAGCCCACGATTTTAGGGGTGGGCTCTGGGTCCGGGTGTATTGTGGGATATAAATCAACTAAGACGTGCCAGGGAGGTTAGGGATCATCCCAGTATGGTCTGTTTAAATTTTTGTTGCCATTTGGGTGGACAAACAGGCAAAATGGTACAAATGGGGCATTTTACGACTAAATTGGTGTACTATAGCCCAAGGTTTTAGGGGTGGGGCCGGGTTTTAGGTGTTCTTTGGGCCAAAAAAGGACTGGGGTATGCCAGGGAGGTTGGGGATCATCCCATTGTGGTCTGTTTAAATATTCGTACCAAGTTGTGTGGACAAACGGGAAAAATGGTGTAAACGAGTCATTTTTGGGCCAAATTGATGTTCTATAGCCCACAGTTTTAGGGGTGAGCTTGGGGTCCGAGAGTGGTTTGGGCAAAAAATCGACTGAGATATTCCGGGAGATTGGAGATCATCCCGGTATGGTCCGTTTATATTTTTATGGTCATTTGGGTGGACAAATCGGTTAAACAACGCTAATGGGGAGTATTTGGGCCAAATCGGTGTGCTATAGCTCACGATTTTGGGAGTGGTCCCAGGTCTCGGGGGTGCTGTGTGTCAAAAATTGACCGAGGGATTCCATGGAGGTTGGGGATTATCTCAATGTGGTCCATTTAAATTTTCGTGGCCATTTGGAGGACAAATGGATAAAATGGCGCAAACAGGGTATTTTCGTACCAAATTGGTGTGCTATATCCCATGGTTTTGGGGGTGGGACCTAGGTACGGGCATGATATAAGACAAAAATAGACCTAGGCATGCTAGGGACATTGGGTATCATCACAGTGTGATTTGCTTAAATTTTCGTGGCCATTTGTGTGGACAAACGGGCAAAACGGTGCGAACGGGGCATTTTCTGGCCAAATCAATGTGCTAAAGCCCACGGTTACATCATGGTCTGGGGGTCTGGACGTGTTGAGGGCTGAATATTGACTGAGGCATGACATAGAGGTTGGAGATCATCCCAGTGTGGTCCTTTAAAATTTTCGTTGCTATTTGGGTTGACAAACAGGTGAAATGGTGCGAACATGGCATCTTCGAGCTAAATCGGTGTGCTATAGCCCATAATTTTGGGTGTGGGCTCGGGTCCGGGTGTGCTGTGGGAAAAACATCTAGGATCATCCTAGTGTGGTCCGTTTAAATTTTTATGGCCATTTGGGTGGACAAATAGTGAAACAGCACTAACGGGGTATTTTTTGGCCAAATC
>NW_025860813.1:0-1252 GCF_002878395.1 Capsicum annuum
TCCCCTTTGATTCCTATAAGACGTACCTTTTAATCGAGTTATTCCCTTTGATTTCTTTAAGACTTACCTTTTAGTCAAGTCATTCCTATTGATTCCTATAAGACGTACCTTTTAGTCGAGTCATCCCCTATGATTCCTATAAGACATACCTTTTAGTCAGGTCATTTCCCTTGACCCCTATAAGACATACCTTTTAGTCGAGTCTTTCCTATTGATTCCTATAAGACATACCTTTTAGTCGATTCATCCCCTTTGATTCCTATAAGATGTACCTTTTAGTTGAGTCATTCCCTTTGATTCCTATAAGACGTACCTTTTAGTCGAGTCATTCCAATTAACTCATAGAAAATGCATTTCTTTGCTTTGGATAATATTTTTTTTCAGTTTTGATGTGATTTCAGGAGCATGCTCGAAGCACAGAGTGAATAAATGGAAAACCAAGAAACAAGGTGACGAAATTGAAAGTTAAATAGATTGAAAAATAGCAAGTCAGGAGGCCGCCTATAGAACAGGGTAAAAAAATTGAGAGCATAGAAACAAGTTGATGAAATAGCAAGTCAAGAGTCTGCCTACAGAAAAGGGTGAAGAAATTGAAACCATAGCAACAAGTTGACGAAATAACAAGTCAGGAGCTCGCATGATGAGTGAGGAATTTTTATTCATGAATTGAGAAAAGGAACCTTCTAGGAAAGGGGTAAGGGGGGACCATATTTGGTT
The DNA here is from genome assembly GCF_002878395.1 of Capsicum annuum. Lineage (NCBI taxonomy): Eukaryota > Viridiplantae > Streptophyta > Magnoliopsida > Solanales > Solanaceae > Capsicum > Capsicum annuum. The sequence continues at coordinate 718 of NW_025860813.1, forward strand.
TTGGGTGGTTTTTATTTTAGTATATAGATATACATAGAGTGCAAAAAAAAAGGGGAACTCACGTTTTTTTTCACCTGAGATCACAAAACATATACATAGAGAATATACAAAGAAGGGAGCATAAAACGGAGGGATTCTATTTTTATTTCTCCTTTTTCTCACCCACAGTAACTTCGACACCATCACAGGCATACAGATTCACCAATAGACACACATACGTCTTTCGTTAGTGTTGTTAAAGTACCACAAATGATCGTCATCTTTCGTTTTCATATTGCATGATACGTACTTGCATTTTTAAGGATTGATGTGACGAAGGCCTTTCATTCTACTATCCAAACATCGTGTCATCCTTTGTTTACGCATTTGAGCTTTAGTCCTATTTTCTTTCATACCCCACTTTTGGAATCAATATAGTCATCAAAGCTCGAAAGAAAAGTGTCGAGAAAAACAATAGTCAGAAAAGTAAAAAAAAAAAAAAAAAGAGAAAAAATGTGTCCAAAAAAAAAGACGAAAAAAGAGTGTCAAGAAAAAT
>NW_025860814.1:0-1896 GCF_002878395.1 Capsicum annuum
CGCACTTCTCTCGCTAATATGAAGAAAAAACTATCTGAAAGTTTTTGAGAGTTTGCCATAAAATGGAGAGAACAGGCATCTAGAGTCAAGCCGCCACTGAAGGACCAGGAATTGATTGACATTTTTCTCCAAACTCAAGAGTCCGATTATTTTCATCATTTACTAGCCGCGGTTGGTAAACCTTTCGCCGAACAATAAAAATTGGGGAAATGGTGGAGAATGGCATCAAATCAGGAAAAATCATGAGCCAAACCGCCCTCAGTGCCACTACACAAGCCATTTAGAGCGGATCAGGTAGTTTCAGAAATCGAAAGAAGAAGGAGGAAGGATCCATGATAGCGTCAGGATCGGGCAATGCCCAAAGGGGACGGAACTCCCCTTACGTTCATGCCCAACAGGGACAACCCAGCCCTCCTCAACATTATTATACGCCTCAACCTGCTGTTCTAAATGCTCAAGCGTATGCCCGACCTCCGCAGCGTCCACAATGGCGGGCACCTGCGCCACAAGGTTTTCGTCCGCGGTAGCCAAATTTACAAGCCCCTCGTAATCCGTATGTTACGGCAGAATATACAAGAGAACAGAGGCCAAAGGAAAACTTTACCCCAATTGGAGAATCATATACGAGCCTGTTGCGGAAATTGGTCAAATTAGGATGGATTGAACCTGTTTTGCCTTTCAAAGTGGATCCAAATGCAAGTTGGTTTGATCCTAATGTAAGGTGTGAGTACCATTCCAACGTCCAAGGTCACAGTACCGAAAACTGTTGGAGTCTGAAGAGAGCCATTGAAAAGTTAATCGAAAGTAAGGCAATCGTAATACAAAAAGAAGAAGCACCGAATGTCACCGACAATCCACTTCCTAATCACAGTAACACACGTCGTGGGGATGATTTTTAACGATAGAGACTGCAGGACAACAAGCCAAGCAATGCCAGAAATAGGCGCCTTGAAGGAAAACTAGGGAGAAGCACTGAAGTATATGCCAAGAGAACCACTGATCGTGAAAGGAGCGAGTTCTATTATAAGACCCCGAGATTTAGAAAAGATGGTATTGTATGTTCCTGCAAAGCTAAAGGGAATAACACAAGATGGGCCAAAACTATATGTTTCGATTGGTCCCGCAGGGTTCGACCAACAGCACAACAACATAAAAAAGATAACAGAACCAATCGTCATAAGACACGCGGCATAGCTCCCAGTGACAAGCTTGAAAACCATCCCATGGAACTACAACAAAACCACGGTGATGTACAAAGGAAAAGAGGTCATGGAAGAAACAAACGAAACAGGGGGTTTGACTCGATCGCGAAGATGCTATGTTCCAGAAGAATTAAGGAGACCAAAACAGTTTAAAGATAGTCAAGGGCCAATGAAAACACCTATCACAAATGAAGAGGCCGAGGAATTTCTGAAGAAAATGAAAACCCAAGACTATTCCATTGTCGATCAATTGAGGAAAACCCCGGCTCAAATATCATTATTATCCCTGCTGCTACATTCTAAAGAACATTGTCAGACACTGATTAAGTTGTTGAATGAAGCATACATCCCGAAGGAAACTACGGTATGTCAAATAGAAAGGATGGTTCGTAGAATATTTAAAGCAAATAGAATCACTTTCACTGATGATGAGTTACCCACAGAAGGTTCTGGTCACAATAAGGCTTTGCATCTGACTATCAAATACAAAGGATATTACATAAAAGGGGTAATAATCGATGGAGGTTCAGGAGTAGATATTTGTCCTCTCTCTACTTTGCAAAAACTAAAAATCAGCCCAGATAGGATTCAGTCCAATAATGTATGTGTTCGGGCTTTTGATGGTGCAAAACGAGACACAATTGGTGAGGTCGATCTTGCTTTGGTTATTGGACCAGTTGAGTTTACGATCACC
>NW_025860814.1:1996-2769 GCF_002878395.1 Capsicum annuum
TGAACACGACAATCAGGAAATCATCGTACATGGAGAGGATGACCTTCCCATACATCGATATCCTTCTGTACCCTGTATCGAAACAAAGGGGGGTTGTGAATCTTCCATATATCAAGCCTTTGAAATTGTGACAGCTGATCAAGTCGTGGAAGGCACGCCGATTCCGGGGCCTCATCTCTCTTCTACTTCAATCATGGTGGCTAGCCAAATGCTACAAAATGGTTATGAACCGGGAAAAGGATTAGGGGTTTCACTGCAAGGAATTATAAACCCTGTATATCCATGTGGTAGCCGTGACTCCTTTGGCTTAGGCTTTAAGCCTACCGCGGCAGATAGAAAATGGGCAAAAGAGCAGAAGAAGAAGGATTGGAAATTGACAAGTCCAGTTCCACACATCAGCCAATCTTTCACGAAAGCTCAAAAGGGAGAAAATCAATACCCATATTCTAACAAGGATGTGGATGAAATATGTCAAGATCTCAAGGAAATGTTTCATGAAGTAAACATGGTTCAGATGGGTGAAGGCCCTAGCCACGCAGATGTGCAGTTCGTCGGGCCAAATATCAAGCTCACTAACTGGGAAGCCACTCCTCTCCCCACAAGGAAGGAGTCTTGTTATGTTAATACTAGCTCCAATAACATGGCATGTACGTGGAGTTCACATTTAGACCCTAAAAAGTTGTCTAATCTCGAATCAGCAAACCAAACGGTAGATGAATACGATGAAGGTGAAGCTGATAAGGAAGTCAAAAAAGGATTGGATCAATTTGAGG
>NW_025860815.1:0-1742 GCF_002878395.1 Capsicum annuum
ATCCCCAACCTCCCTGGCATGCCGCAATTGATTTTTGCCCTATAGTACGCTCAAACCTCGGGTTCACCCCCGAAATCGTGGACTATAGCACACCGATTTAGCTCGAAAATTCCCCGTTTATGCAGTTTCGCTCGTTTACCTACCCAAATGGCCACAAAAATATAAACGGACCATGCTGGGATGATCCCTAACCTTCCTGGCACGAATTGATTAATTTTGGGGCTACAACCTGGCTGAACCCAAGGCCCACCACTAAAACCGTGGGCTATAGCAAACCGATTTAGCCAAAAAATACTCCGTTCATGCCACTTCAGAGTCTCTCCACCCAAATGGCCAAGAAAATTTAGATGAACCATACTGATATGATTCGTAACCTCCCTGGCATGTCACGGTCAATTTTCAGCCCACAGCACGCCTGAACCACGGTCTCACCCTCGAAATCATGGGCAGTAGCACACCGATTTGGCCTAAAAATTTCCCGTTCATGCCGTTTCACTCGTTTTTCCACCCAAATGGCTATGAAAGTTTAAACGGACCATACCGGGATGATACCCAACCTCCTTGGCATGCCCCGGTCAATTTTGGGCCCACAGCACGCCCGGACCCTGGGCTCACCCCCGAAATCATGGGCTATAACACATCGATTTATCTCGAAAACTCCCCGTTCAAACTATTTCGCCTGTTTGTCCATCCAAATGGCTAGAAAAATTTAAACGGACCACACTGAGATAATTCCTAACCTCCTTGGCATGCCCCGATTGATTTTTAGCCCATAGCACACCCTTACCTCAGGTCCACCCCTATAACCAGGGGCTATAGCATACCGATTTGGCCCGAAAATGCCCAATTCACGCCGTTTCGCTCGTTTGTCAACCCTAATGGCCACGGAAATTTAAATGGACCACACTGAAATGATCCCCAACCTCTCTGACATTCCCTTTCAATTTTCAGCTCATAGAACTCCTGGACCATGGGTCCACCCTCAAAACTGTGGGCTTTAGCACACCGATTTGGCCCAAAAAATGCTTCGTTCGTGCTATTTCGCCCATTTGTCCACCCAAACAACCTCAAAAATTTAAACGAACTGCATTGGGTTAATCCCCAACCTCCCTGGCATGCTTCGATCAATTTTTGGCCCACAGCACGCTTGAAACCTGGGTCCACCCCCAAAACCATGGGCTATAGCACACTAATTTTTCTCGAAAATGCCTTGTGCGTGTTGTTTCGTCCGTTTGTCCACCCAAATAGCCATGAAAATTTAAACGAACCACAATAGGATGATCCCCAACCTCCGTTGCATGCCCCAATCAAATTTTGGCCCACAGCTCGCTCGAACCCCGGCTCCACCCTAAAAAGAGTGGGCAATACCACACCAATTTGGCCCAAAAATTAACCATTTTACCCGTTTGTCCACCCAAATCACCATAAAAATTTAAACGGACCACACTGGGATGATCCCCAACCTCCCTGGCACTCCCCGATCAATTTTCGGCATACAACACGCTCGGACCCCAAGCCCACCTCCAAAACCATGGGCAATAGCACACCGACTTGGCCCAAAAATGCCCCATTCACACCGTTTCTCCTATTCGTCCACCCAAATGGTCATAAAATTTTAAATGTACCACACTAGGATTATCCCCAACCTCTCTGGAATGCCTCAATTTCAGGACACAACATGCTCGAACCCAAGTCCCTCCCCCAAAATCATGGTCTATAGCAAACCGATTTTGCCTAAAAAT
>NW_025860816.1:0-1707 GCF_002878395.1 Capsicum annuum
TCCAAAGGAAACTAAAAAATAATGATATATCTATTCAGTCATATGCTCCTCTATTACAATTAGGACATTCTAGTAATCAACATAAAAAAACTATTCAAATTCTTGTTATTGGTAGGGCTCATTCTAATATATTTCCTCTTCATCAACCTCTCCTATGTCAAACAAATCTCTTGGTTTTAGATGTACAGCCATACTCCATTCTTTATCATTTTCATCATCAACATAGTAGACCATATTTACTTACGATGCTTTAATATATGGGTCATCATCCACACAATCACCGGTATGAATCAATTTGGAAAAGTTCACACAATTAAACTTCCAACTATCTATTTTGAATCCTCTGTTCCGAGTAGTGTCGACCCACTGGAATTTATAAGGAACAATCCTAAATTGGCCATAATATTTAAGCTCAATAATATCTTCCAACTTTCTATAATATGGCAGGCCTGATTGTGTTGCATGTCTATCTGCACTAGATGCGACACAAGAAGTGTTAAAGACAAGAAAAACTCCACTAATGTGAGTTTTTAATCCTTTTTCTCTAGACAAAGTTTAGAATTTGAATCCATTAATGTTATAAGCGCAGAATCTTCTTGCATCTCGGGCTGGACCTTGTGCTAAGAACTTTATCTCATCAAAGGTAGTATCTGCTATATCCGGATTCATAATCTAAATACATAAAACACTTATATCAGAAATTATAAATTGATATATGAAAGTTATATTAAAAAAATTCTAATATCATTCACTCACTCTCTTAGGAAACCAATTAGGGAACTCTTTACTAACTCTTCTCTCTACCTCTGTTGCTGAAACTCTTCGGCCTATTGTACTTCTTTTGATGTAATCTCTAAATTCACCATAAAGGCAGTATAATTAACAATTGTAATATAATAACTCAAAACATATCTTACAAGTCAAATCAATGTAGATTTCTTACTCAATAAATGGCTTTATGGCCGCACAATTAAGTAACACATATCGATGAGCTTGTGTTTTCTCCAAATGAGTCAATGATTCTGTTATGAAGCCTCCAACATTCTTACCTTAATGAGAATAAGGATTAAGATCTTCTTCCACTATGTAACCTTCACCTATGGAACCTTTTGCTTGTGATTTGTTCCCTACAAGGGACTTAAAATGGCCCAACAATCTATACCCAAATTATTAATTTGTAAGACGAAGCATTTATATTGAAATACTATTGTAAAATCAACTAAAATGATTTTGAATAATGAATATCTTACCGTTCAACAGTATACATCCAGCCATAATGTATCAGGCCATCTTTTTTTACCTCATCAACTAGATGAACAGTTAGATGAATCATTACAGTAAAAAATGATGGAGGAAACAAAATCTCTAAATAGAAAAGAGTTTTCAGAATTCAATTTTGTAGCTTGTTTAAGTCTGCAAGACTTACACTTTTCAAACAAAGTTTCCTGAAAAAAAAAAAACTCAACCAAAGTTGTAACAACTTGTCTTGGAAGCACATTGTGAATTGATATGGGTAATAACTGTTGCATAAGAATGTGACAATTATGGCTTTTTAATCCAAAAAAATTCTTTTGATCCAAATCAATATGACGAGACATATTACTTTAATAACCATCCGGCACTGAGATATTTTTTAAAGTCGTGAGAAAGGCCACTTTCTTGTTCTTTGGAATAGCAAATGCAGCAAGTTTACACTCATCATTATCA
>NW_025860817.1:0-1210 GCF_002878395.1 Capsicum annuum
CTGTGGACTGAAGATCAATCGAGGCATTCCAGGGAGGTTGGGGATCACCCCAGTATGGTACATTTAAATTTTCGTGTTTATTTGGATGGACAAACGGGCAAAACGGTGCGAACGGAGAATTTTTGGGCTAAATTGTTGTTCCATAACCCACGGTTTCGGGGGAGGGCCCGGGGTCCGGGGATGATGCGGGCCAAAAATTGATCGGGTAATGCTAGGAAGGTTAGGGATCGTCCCAGTGCGAACGGGGAATTTTTAGGTCAAATCGATGTGCTATAACCCACGGTTTCAGGGGTAGGCCGAGGTTCAAGCGTGCTGTGGGCCAAAAATCGATCGGGACATTCCAGGGAGGTTGGATATCTTCCCAGTGTGGTCCGTTTAAATTTTTGTGGCCATTTAGGTTGACAATGGGAGAAACAGAATGAACGGGAATTATCGAGCCAAATTGGTGTGCTATAGCCCACGGTATAGTAATGGGCCTAGGGCTGGGCATGCTGTGGACTGAAGATCAATAGAGGCATTCCAGGGAGGTTGGGGATCACCCCAGTATGGTACATTTAAATTTTCGTGTTTATTTGGGTGGACAAACGGGAAAACGGTGCGAACGAAGAATTTTTGGGCTAAATTGTTGTTCCATAACCTACGGTTTCGGGGGAGGGCCCGGGGTCCGGGCATGATGCGGGCCAAAAATTGATCGGGTAATGCTAGGAAGGTTAGGGATCGTCCCAGTGCGAACGGGGAATTTTTAGGTCAAATCGATGTGCTATAACCCACGGTTTCAGGGGTAGGCCGAGGTTCAAGCGTGCTGTGGGCCAAAAATCGATCGGGACATTCCAGGGAGGTTGGATATCTTCCCAGTGTGATCCGTTTAAATTTTCGTGGCAATTTAGGTGGACAAATGGGCGACACGATGCGATGGGGCATTTTTGGGCCAAATCGGTGTGCTATAGCCACGATTTTAGGGGTTGTCCCAGGGTTCGGGCATGCTGTGTGTCAAAAATCAACCGAGGCATGCCATGGAGGTTGAGGATCATATCAGTGTGGTCCGTTTAAATTTTCGTGGCTATTTGGGAGGACAAATGGGAAAAGCGGCACAAACGGGGCATTTTTGGACCAAATCGGTGTGTTATATCCCATGGTTTCAGGGGTGGGGCTGAGGTACGGACGTGATATAAGCCGAAAATTGACCTAGGCATGCTAGGGACATTGGGTA
>NW_025860818.1:0-3241 GCF_002878395.1 Capsicum annuum
ATATGACATTTAATAAGTTCATATAATTGTTCAAATTTACTAAAATGGGTGAAAGCTTGCAAAATCATTAAAATTTAATTAGGGTTAAAATAGACAAAAGAAATTTATGTGAGGACAAATGTAATAATATGTATGGACAAAATATTAAACACATATGACTATCTAATTGCACTAAAAACTTTGTGAGGACTACCAAAATATGTTAGTCTCCCTTATATATAAGTATAACTAGTGTCGTTTAGACCATGCTAAACCCGGGCCCAAACTACATTCATATTTATATTTGTAATTTCTTTTAGCTTGTTATTTTTGCTTTTTGTTTGTTTTGTACCATTATATTAGCTAATGGTCTAGTTTGATTATTTTTCAATAATTTTAAAATGTTAAATTATATATCTGTTTTATTTTTTGTCCAATTTTTTTATTCATTTTAAAAAAAATATCTCTTTTCTTTCTTGGGTTAATTCCAACTTTCCACGAGGCGTGTTTAAGACAATAAGATCAATAAATATTTTGGTCCTTTCTACATATTTTTAGTTTAAGACCATAAAATTTAAAAATATTCATTAATTTTTTCTTTAACTTTGTGTTAAGTCAAGACCAAACAAGTAAATTAAAACGGAGGGAGTAAAAGCTTTTATATGTTAAAAATAATAACTTTTCTTATGGTATATTTTAATCTTTCTTTTAATTTTCAAACAAATGCACACACAAAAATGCAAACACGAAAAAAATTCTCCTTTTTATTTCACTAAAAGTTTTTGAATGAAAGTCTTTAACGATCTAAATTGATTTTTTCCTTCTGTATAATTAGTTTCATTATTTTTTCTCAATTAAACTTTACATTGGCTAATTCATTTTTTTAAAAATATATAATATTTGATTAATATAAAAATATTTGACGCTACAAACTATTGTATGATTTATGATAAATTAAATTATTAAAAGTCAGACTCAATAAAATACTTCTTGTAGATGTTTCTTCAATGAGTCCTTACAATTTTGTTAAAGCTTCACAATTTTTTTGTGAGGATTAAGAATTATTTTTATTAAATTACTATTATCCCACATAAAAGACGACAATATAATTTTGAATTAATTTTAAATTTAATTGAATAAATAGTTACTTTATAGTGTCACTATAACTTCTTTATGGCTCATCATTTTGTATAGCATTTTAAATGCTCATGTAATTATTCAAATTTACTAAAATGGATGAGATCTTGAAAGGTCATTAAAACTCAATTAAGGATAAAATAGACAAAATACAGTCATGTGAGGACTACCAAAACGAGATGTTCTTTCTTATATATAGTCTAGTTTTATATGATCCGTGCTAAGCCCAAACTCAAACTCAAGTAATTTGATATTTTATGAATAACATAATTTAATATATATATATATATATATATATATATAGATAGATAGATAGATAGATAGAGAGAGAGAGAGAGAGAGAGAGAGAGAGAGAGAGAGAGATCAAAAAAATTGAAAAATATTAGTCAACTAATTTATGAGCATATAATTAATTTCTTTTCTAATTTCTCAATTCACGTTCATCTTTGCAACCAGGAAGATGAAGACGAAAGTCATCAAGTGGATTAATTATTTTACTCAAGTCTTCTTGTGTGTGATGAAAAATATATGATTTTATTTATAATTTCACATGATAAGAATTCATGCTAGTTAAATCTGGTGCTTTAAGCGTAATTTTATCCAAATTAAGAAAAAAATTATACTCACTAAAATGAATATCGAGAATCAATTGATTCTCTCTATATGGTTGATACTTGAAAATATTGATTCTCACTTGATCAAAAAAGTGATGTAAAAGTAATTTGATCTTAATTCATATCATTACCTTTATTTTTAACTTTATCAATAATTTTAGTTTTCAATTTATGAAATATGTTTGATATTTTCAAAAGCAATGGATAAAATTGTCCACAAAAAATATTATTCAATTTATAAAATATAATTAAGAAATACATCAGAACCATACTCGATTAGATAGAAATAAAATATAACTTCATACAATAACTAATTTTAACCCCTCTTTTTTTCCTTTTCTTCATCCCGACAGCAGTTGTACAAAACTCTTTCTTATGAAAAATAAATTACTAAAGATTAATACTAATAAAGAAGAAAAATAGTAATGAATTATTCATGCAATGGAAAAAAGTTCTCCACGATCTCCACGGTCAAAATATATTTTTTTCTTAACCTACTTTAAAAAAATTCATATAAAATATTAATTTTGTTAAGGTTATTTTCATTTACAAAAATTAATTATATAATTTATTTTGATTAAAAAATTAAAAAAAAGATAGTCAAGTTAAAGCTTCTTGGTCATGTGAGTAGCAAAGGAAAAAATTAAAGCTTTATGGTCTTGTAATTTGAAAAGCATGAAGTACAAGTAATTTAATAAATAAAATAATTATAAAATATTTGACATTTATATTTTGCAATTGACTTGATTAAATAATATATAAGTATGAGAAACAAAACATTATAATGAAAATTTTAAAAATGATTTATCGATTAGTTAAACAATATGGGAATTTGAATTGTTCCATTGATTAATTGCCTAAACTCCACTTTGTTGATAAATATTTAATTTTTTTCTTTGTAATCTCCTCCCTAATTTCCCTTGTCCTATTCTCAATTATTTTTTTTAAATAGTTAATTAAATAATTGAAATTACAAGAAAAAACTTTAATAATAGCTTCTCATACTATGACACATGCACCAAGTGCAAAGGTTCATATAGTAAGAAAAAAGATAAAGTAACTTCATCTATATCAACCAAATGTCACAATATTATAGGATTAAGAAATTAATTAAATTACTATAAAAGATAAAATCATGACATAAAAGTAATTAATTGAAAAGATTAAAATTAAGTTGAAAACTTTTGTGAGGACTGTCAAAGTCCTTAGATTGTCCCTTATATATAATAGTAATATACTAAAATAAACAAAAAATTTCTTGTGAGGATTAAACTAATTAGGTCTCCTCCTCCTCCTCCTCCTCCTCCTCCTCCTCCTCCTCCTCCTCATCATCATCATCATCATCATCATCATCATCATCATCATCATCATTATTATTATTATTATTATTATTATTATTATTATTATTTTCACATAAAAAAATTGATCACAAATTTTTAATTAAGTTTCAATTGGTTAGATAGAAATCTTTCATGGTGTCACTTTCACTTATTTTATGACTCATCACTTTT
>NW_025860819.1:0-1634 GCF_002878395.1 Capsicum annuum
TGTTTTATCATACCAGTGAAACCTGATACGATCATAGTAGCAGCCTCTTTATCCGTGGCTCCTCTGTTTTGTAAGCGGTAATAGAAACGCCCATTTCATGGAGTTTATTGTAGATTTGGTGTTCAGCCAAACCGTCAACATTCCATTCGGTTATTCCTCTACCATCATGGTTGAAGGTAGAAAGGTAGGGCTTTTCTTCAAACTGAACGTCCGGAGGAGAAGGTTTTTTGTAATAGTTTTTCTTAGTAGAAAAACGATCACTGGTAAGTTTAGAAAGAGAGTTTTTCTGGTTGCTGGACTCAGCTTTCTGGTTACTGGACTCAGCTTTCTCAGAGATTTTAAACTTAGAAAGTTTGTCATTGATTTGTTCCAAGATTTTCCCCGAAACCTTGAAATCATCACTGAGATTAGGGAATTCCTCCTTTTGGAATTCAGGAATCTTGAAGCTGGGGTTGGTTATAGGATTAGGACTAGACGTTCCTTTCTCAGGAGTGGGGGAACTAAAAGGAAGTATAGAATTTTTAGTATCTCCTATTTGCCGGGAGATAGTGTGAAGGACCTGATTAGTATAGTTGTTTTGTTCAACTATCCGATCGAGGTCTCTATTGATAGGGGCTGAAAGAGGCCTATCATGCTTCTTCTTGAAGGGTGAATCATTGAGGACTTCATTGGAATGAGGGATTTTTATCCATTTGAGAGGAGGAGTAACGGATTCAACTATCTTGTTACTCTGGGTATACCATTTGTTAATGATAACGTTGAGGGATTCATTTTGATTTTCCATTCTACCGGTGAATTCGAACCATCAGAAGAATTCGATGTCACATCGGAGTCTTTTCATATCAGCTATCCATAGACGACCAAACTCCTTTTGCTGCACCTTAGAATAGGTACTGGTGTACCCCTTCCTTTTTAGAGCGTCCTTAGGAAGGTACCATCGGGCTTCGAGAGCTTTAAGGTCCGGTGTATACTCTTTATCAGATTTGATAACGAGTAGGCTAGGGTCAGTTCCAATTTTTTGGCGGGATATGGAAGGGGGAGGTTCCATATCTGAGGCTGTAGGACTGCCTGGGTCGTATAGATTTTCAGGGCCTAGGGACTCATGGACCCTTATGGATTGCTGATAATAAACTTTTGGGACAGGGCCAGAGAAGTCTACTCCTCTTACTTTGCCCTTGTCATTGTTATTATCATTTTCATCACTTCCCTCCTGGGTTTTTGAGGTGGCAGGTCGGTGCGAGACCGATCTTCGATTCACAAGCCCTAGGGGTGTCACCACTCTCATGGAAGCCAATAAAGACAGATCCAATGTCTTTGTCCCTAAACCCTTAGTTTGGGAAGAGGTCATCCATAATAATGAATGGCACTTTGATGCTATTACTCAACCCGTTCGTTCTTATCCCAAAAAGTCTCAAATACAACGAGTGATTCAGCAATCTGATGGCTCGATTGATTTAAAATTCCTCGGCTTCGACACCCCTCGGAACTCTTCATTTCAAAGATCGGTCTCGCACCAAACTTCCACCTCAAAAAACCAGGAGGGAAGTGATGAAAATGATAATAACAATGACAAGGGCAAAGTAAGAAGAGTAGACTTCTCTGGCCCTGTCCCAAAAGTTTATTATCAGCAATCC
>NW_025860820.1:0-3361 GCF_002878395.1 Capsicum annuum
AGGATGGTCCGAATTGTGGTTGGTTTAACCACTGGACTGTATGTTTTTATAAAAATCAACCCCAGGCATTTGTGTGAGCCCTTTTGCAACCAAACAATCTTTGCACCTATCAATGGATCCATCAGGCTTGGTTTTGATTCAAAACAACCATTTACAAGGAACAATATTTCTGGTGTAAGGAAGAATTACAATAAGTAAACTTATCTTTTGAAGAATATGAAAGACAAGAACTATTTAAAATGGAAAGAAAAACTCGAGAGTGGTCTTCGATGCCATAGATGTAAGAAAGGTTCAGCAATGGCAATGTTGATGTTTGGTTGAGTCAGGGATGGCCATTCATAGAGACCTGCTTTATTCGGGCCACGCAGAAAAGGTGCTCCCATAGTCAGATCCTTCATAAGAAAAGTAAAAGGAAAAGATTCTAAGGAGGTTAGATTTTCTTCACAAAATAGATGAACTAAAATGATTTTGTGTTAGATAGCTGGAGCACACAAAATACTAAGTTTGAAGACAGTATTTGATGCAGTTAAGTGAGTATTACCAGTTTGAGTAATCGAAATCACATTACCACTGCCCATTGTTACTGCGTCCAGACCTTTGAATTCTTGAACACTGTGGAGTGAGTTGGTATCCAAGATGATGTGGTGAGATGCATCCAAATCTAGAATCCAGGAGTCAATTGGTGTTATGTGCGCAACAAAATTTGCTTTTGCTTCAAGGTGGTTATGGGACCGAGAGCGACAAACATTTACTGTATGCCCAAATTTGTCATAAAGTTGACAGCGTACTCATGATGATTGGTGTGGGTAGTTACGCCATTGAGAATTATCCATTGGATTGCGCCACTGGGAATTATCCATTGGATACTGAGAATGAGTGCTTTGATTAGGCTGCCTGTATTGTGGACGCTAGTTATTATTGTTGGATGAGCGTCTATTGTTGTGTGGGGCTGATGGAGCTGATGGAGGATTTGGCACTCATTGAGGAACAACTGCTGTGATCTGGGCTGAAGTTTTCTTGAGGTCCTCATGTTTGAGGAAAAGTTCTTGATTAAGAAGCTTGTCAAAAAGTTCTTTATCGCTAATAGGAGAGTCCCTTTCCCGTATGGCTGTAGAGATCTCACGGAATTCTAACTCGAGTCCACTCAGTATTTCATCACTAGTTCTTCATTATTGATGGGTGAAATTATTGTGGCGAGTTCATCAGAGAGAGAATCTCTAGCATATATTCGGAAATGGATTTGTTGTCCTTACTGAGTCGTTTGAGATGGTGACGAAGGCTGAAGACGCGGGTTTGTGATTTGCTTGCAAATAAAGTGTGAAGTTGATCCCACACAACTTTGGAGTTGATTGCAGAAGCTACCGTGGATGGATTGTGGCATCTACAGAGGCCATGAGAGCATTTTGGATCAATTTATCCTAAAGAAACCAATCCTTGTATGCAGGGTTGGCTGTCTCAAGGCCGTTAGTTATGATTGTTTTAGCAGGAAACAATATGGTGCCATCAAGATGACCATAAAGGTCATGGACATGAAGCAACATGGCAATGTGGGCTTTCCAGATGGTGAAATTAGTGCTGCCAGTTAGTTAATGGGCAGCTGGGATGATGGATTGAATTGAATCAAGTGTTTGAGGACAGGGTCTGCGTTAGCATTAACGACGGGGGCAGAAGTGGCCATCGCTCTAAAGAGAAGAAGAAGAAGAAATGGATCTTGGACTCTGTTGAGAGTATTTTGGAATTTATACCCTATAAATGTAGAGAATGAAGATGAAGTTGTTTGATTTCATTGATATGTATGTGTATATATACAAGAGAACACAAACTAAATAAGGAAAGAATCAACTAATAAAGAATTGTGATCTTCTCCTAAATGGAAACTAAATGACTATGAGATACTAAATCAATCATGAAAAATCTTAACATGTGGTACATGCTCTATTAGTTTCGAGTCACACACTTAAATCTTAACCGCGAAATTTTAGTATTTTCATGAATCCTCTTATATAAATTTTTGGCTCCAACACTGATTATTCCTATTGGTTTATTACAAACTATATTCAAAATGAACCAATTTACAAAATATTTATTAAATTAAAGACTATTTGGGAGGACTATATTTTTGCCTTTGCTCCTTTTGTTATGTTCACCAATTCCACATCAGAGGAAGATTGGAAGTAGACAATAGAAAGTTGCTCCTTTTTTCGGCCTTTTGGATAAAGATCAAGTGTAGCATCTGTTCTTATCAGTTTAATATCATATATGTGTACCATTGGTCCGCACTATATTAACTCTATTTTTTAAGGGGAAGGTCCATTAAGGTAGCTTGCTATGTAATGACCCTTCAGGTCATTTTTCATATTTATGCTTATCTTCACCGTTTGAGATTCTCCATAGCTACCGCAAGTCATTTATGACTTTCTGGAACTGACGGTTCGGTTACCGGGCAGTTCGTTTGGATTTTAGAAGTAATTCCCTGTTTAGAAGTCTTCACTAGTTCCAAATGGCCACTGAGTGAAAACTTCAGTGAAACGATCTCGGATACAAATTTTGACTATGCCAGCAGATCTGGAATATCAATGTAAGTTTGGGTAGACCTTTGGTTCAGGTTAAATGCACCCAAGCTCATTTCGAGCTATTGACCGGAATTTATGAAAAATGAAACTATAGGTGTGGCCCCACTTTTTCCCAAAATGATCTCTAATGAAATTTTTGATGATTCCAATAAATTTAAAATGTGGTTTACACTCAAATTTCACTATTGGATCATATATTTTGGTTTTCGAATGAGTTTCGAGGGTTAAAAATAAGTTTTTGACTTTGCTGGTGGCCCAGACAGCGACTGCGGATCTCCAAAGCTGGTAGGGGTATTTAAGCACCCTATAGACCGCGTTTTTCACCATTTTTCACTCATTTTTGAGAGCCTGAAATCCTAAATGGTTATGATAACTCAAAATTGAGTCTTTTGGGTGTCTAGGAAACTTGGTAAATATCTTTTATAAGATTTTATCACTTTATTGGTGAATTTCTTAGTTCTTGACCCAAAACTCCAATTTAGCTTAGGTCTTGATTTAGCCCTAAATTTGGTTTGTTTTCACCAATTCATTGAGGGTTATGATTCCTTGGTGATGTATGAGCATTGGGTTGACCTCGAAAATGCGATTTCCGTACGTGGGACCCACTTGGAGTTTTTGGTGTCATTTTTGGATCCGAAGCATAATAGTGTAATATGGGTATCGTTAGACTCGTATTGATGAGTAGATTATATTATTGATAGTGTGATGGAATTTTAGGGATTGTGAAGTGAAGACGAGCATGTGGTGTTTGAAGTGTGATTTTGTGGTTTAGCCTCGAGGTAGGCTTC
>NW_025860821.1:0-1064 GCF_002878395.1 Capsicum annuum
GTTCACCTAGATCTTTGAGCTTGAATTGCTTGTGCAAAGTACCTTTTACTGCATTGATCATGTCTGTATTGTCACTAGTTATCAGAAGATCATCTATATAGACTAAAATCACCACTATTCCTTCTGACTTCTTCAGGGTAAATAATGAATAATCATAGATGCTTTAGGTAAAACCTGCACTGAGCAATGCTGCAGTCAGCTTGATATTCCATTGCCTTGATGCCTGCTTAAGTCCATTTATAGACTTAATTAGTCTGAAAACTTTGTGTTGCCTTCCCTCCTTGAAACCATTTGGCATTTACATAACACCTCCTCATCTAGGTCACCTTGTAGGAAAGCATTGTATACATCCATCTGGTATATGCACCACCCTTTTGATACTACTAAGGCAATGACACTCCTTACTGTAACCATTTTGGCTACTGGAAAAAATGTATCATGGTAGTCTAGCTCTTCCAGTTGACTATAAGCTTTGGCTACCAACCTTTCCTTAAACCTCTCTATTTCCTCATTGGCCTTATACTTGATTTTGTACACCCATTTTGATCCAATGATGTTCTTTTCTGAGGGCATATCAACCACTTCCCATGTATGGTTTTCTTCAAGAGCTTTAACCTCCTACTTCATGGATTCAATCCACCTCTTATCTCTGCTAGCTTTATTATAAGATTGTGGTTCAACTTCTGCGGACAAGCTGCACACAAAATCTTGATATTTTGAACTAGTATTAGCATAAGACAGGTAATTTGCAAGTTGGTATCCATTTCCTCTCCTCTTCCCTGGTGAAGCATAATCCATTAGCCATACAGGTTGTTTGGTAGCTCTGAATTATCTTCTTAGTTCAACTTCTGTGGGTACTGAGAGTGACTCTTCTACATTCTGTAAATTATGAGTGTATTCTTCTTAAATGCCATTAGGATCATGTATTGATGTATCTTCAGTTTGTGACTCGTGTAAAGGCTCACTAGGACCTGTGTGACGGTCTG
The DNA here is from genome assembly GCF_002878395.1 of Capsicum annuum. Taxonomy (NCBI): domain Eukaryota; kingdom Viridiplantae; phylum Streptophyta; class Magnoliopsida; order Solanales; family Solanaceae; genus Capsicum; species Capsicum annuum. The sequence continues at coordinate 987 of NW_025860821.1, forward strand.
CATCTTCTTCTACTTCTGCATCATCATGTGTGGGAGATCTTAGTGTAAGAAATTCTACAGAAGATTCTGAACTTGGCT
>NW_025860822.1:0-2638 GCF_002878395.1 Capsicum annuum
TTCAACCAGTGGCAGGTGATCTACCCAACTACCTTTGAAACAAATGATGCATGCCCTCAACATATCCTCAAGGGTCTGAATGGTACACTTAGCTTGCCCATCTGTCTGAGGGTGGAAAGCTACGCTTAAATTCACTTCTTTACCTAAACCCTTCTGAAAAGATCTCCAGAACTTAGATGAAAACTGTGTACCTCTATCGAATATATTGGACATTGGTGCCCCATACAACCGAACTATTTGATCAATGTAAATCTTAGCATAACCCTCTCCCAAATAATTAGTTCTTACAGGAAAAAAAGTGGGCTGACTTTATCAACCAATCTACAATCACCCATATAGAATCATACTGTTTTTGGGATCTCAAAAGTCCTTTAATGAAGTCCATGTTTATCATCTCCCACTTCCATAACGGAAGGGCTATCTCTTAAGAAGTACCACCTGGCCTCATGTGTTCTACCTTCACTTGTTGACAGTTCAAACACTTGGACACAAAATCATCTACATCATGTTTCATGTTATTCCACCAATACAAGGTTTTCAGATCATGGTACATCTTAGTAGAGCCTGGGTGAACGACATACCTCAAAATGTGTTCCTCATTAAGGATTCTTTCCCGTAGACCATCAACATTCGGAATGCACAACCTACCCTAAAATCTCAGAATACCATCACCACCAATTTCAAACGACATAACCTTTTGTCAACCCACATCTTTCTTGATTTGCATCAAGATGGGATCTTTAACCTGCTTCTCCTTAACTTTAGCACAAAAAGATGACTTAGCTAACTCATGAACAATCACCCCTCCATCTTCGGAATCTAAGAGTTGCACTCCCAGATTTTCAAAGTAGTAAATATCCTTTACCATCTCTTTCGTTCCTTCTTCTACATGAGAAAGGATGCCCATAGATAACCTACTGAGGGCGTCGGCTATAGTATTTTCCTTACCCGGATGGTAATGCATACCCATATCATAGTCTTTCAAAAGATCCATCCAACGCCTCTGCTTGAGGTTCAATTCTTTCTGTGATAAAACATACTTCAAACTCTTATGGTCAGTATAAATATAAACATACACTCCATAGAGATAGTACCTCTAGATTCTAAGTACAAATACCACAGCTGCTAACTCCAAATCATGAGTGGGGTGATTGCACTCATGAACCTTTAACTGCCTAGATGCATAAGCTATCACCTTACTACACAACCAAGTCCTACACTGGACGCATCACAATAAACCACAAAATCATCTACACCCTCGGGATGGGTCAAAATAGGAGTAGTAGTCAGCTTGTCCTTCAACTTCTCAAAACTATTTTCACACAAGTCAGACCACACAAACTTCATATTTTTTGAGTCAGTTTAGTAAGAGGAGCAGCTATGGAAGAAAAAATCTCTACGAACCTTCTGTAGTACCCTACCAAACCCAAGAAGCTCCAAATATCAATTGGAGTCGTGGGTCTGGTCCCTTTTCTCATTGCTTCAACTTTCTGGGGATCCATTCTTATCCCGTCACTGGACACAATATGCCCCAGAAAGGCAATAGAATCTAACCAGAATTCACACTTAGAAAATTTGGTATATAGCTGATGATCCTTAAGTGTCTGTAGAATAATTCGGAGGTGATTGGCGTGATCCTCTTTACTCTTAGAATAGATCAGAATATCATCAATAAATACAATGACGAGCAAGTCAAGAAACTGATGGAACACTTTATTCATAAGATCCATAAAGGCTGCAGGGGCATTAGTCAACCCGAAGGACATGACTAAAAATTCATAGTGACCATATCGAGTTCGGAAGGCTGTCTTGGGAACATCTAACTCCCTTACTTTCAACTGATAATAACCCGAACGAAGATCTATTTTTGAAAAACACTTAGCACCCTGAAGCTGGTCAAAAATATCATAAATCCTAGGAAAAGGATACTTGTTTTTAATCGTTACCTTATTCAGCTGATGATAGTCTATACACATACGAAGGGAACCATCTTTCTTTTGCACAAAAAGTACAGGTGCACCCCAAGGGGATACACTGGGGTGAATAAAACCCTTATCTAGAAGGTCTGCCAGCTGCTCTTTTAACTCTTTTAGTTCTACGAGAGCCATTCTATATGGCGGAATAGAAATAGGATGGGTGTCTAGGAACACATCAATGACAAATTCTATTTCCCTATCATGTGGTATCCTTGGGAGATCTTTGGGAAAGACTTATGGAAACTCATTCACTATAGGGACTGACTGAAAAGAAAGATTTTCAAATCTTGAGTCTTTGACTTGAATTAGATGGTACATAAAACCTTTGGAGATAAGCTTTCGGGCTCTAAGATAAGAGATAAAGTGACCTCTAGGTTCCACAAAACTCCCTCCCCATACAATTGGTGTCTCATTCAGAAAATAAAAGGTGACCTTTCGGGTTCTGCAATCAAGGGTGGCATAACACGAATGAATCCAGTCGATCCAAATGATGGCATCAAAATCTACCATATAAAGTTCTATAAGGTCGGCCACAATATCCCTACTAAGAATAGACACAACAAAATTTGTATAAACCCTTCTAGCAACAATAGAATCACCTACAGGAGTGGAAACAGTGAAGGGTTCTTCAATGGCTTCAGGCTCAAACCCAAAACCAAAAG
>NW_025860823.1:0-3390 GCF_002878395.1 Capsicum annuum
ACTATCATCATTGAACCAAAACACTTCTGGTAAAAACACTAGGTCACTGTAGAATTAGCAGGTACCTTGTGTGGTTACTCAAATAACATGCAAGTTAGCCCTAACACTATACACCATGGTCATATATATTCCACATTCTATACCATATTCCATGTACTTTTTCTTCCACAACCGCACTACTAATAATCAAAGAGATAACAATGCAGCCAACAACTTTAAAACCATGTTTATATGAAAGTCAATACTAATGTATTCTAGCTAGTAAGGTTGTTTTCTCCCTAAGGTGGAAAACATAAGCACCTACTAAGGTTGCATATTGCAAAGGATGTTGTTTAACTCATGATATTTGCAAAAATGTGGTTTTTAACACGTATAGATATTTTATATGTGAAAGATCAGTAGAGATACAGATCATCTACTACTGCATTGTGAAAGTAGCCGGCAGACTTGGATGTTGTAGGCATTATGGCTTCAATAAGACAAATTTCAAATTCATTCTTAAGTAAAAAATCAATAACTGGACAAAATTTTAGAAAAGAAACCACTACAAACGAAAGAAATAAGAAAACAAGAAAATAAGCCACATTTTACCTGAATATGGACCGCATAGACTTCGGGATTGGCCGTAATCATCTTTAAGTTGTCATCCCATCCAAGACCACTTTTATTTAGTAGAGTTTGGATTGTACTCCAAGTGTTTCTTATTGTTTTAAGATGATTCTCCATATGCTTAGATGAACAATCCATTCCTAGTTGTTCGTTAATGGCATTCGAAACACGATTAAACGAGCTGGCTTTAAATTGATTCGTCAATTTATTCCCTTGCTTTACTTCATCAGCTAGAATTTCCAACATCAAATATTCCATTGGTTTTGACCACCTAAACTGTTTCTTTCCCTTTTTTCCCATGATTTACTATTACAAGTCAAGAAACGACATGAACAATTCATACTCAACAGAACACAAATGTAAACTAGCAGAAACCTATAAAATGTACATATACCATAGAAAACGAGCAGTAAAAAGAACATTCAAAGATAATAGAAAAATAGTAATGAGCCATAGAAGTATTTCTTTCATACAGGATCTGCCAAATTACTACAACAACACGAAGAAATAAGAAAATATCAAAAGCCAAAACAAGCAGCAATAGCTATTTAGCTATCAAAGTTTCTTAATACACTAAAGTCCCTCATTCCTCTGCCTATCATAATTTATAAATATGGCATGAGCAATTGCATCTCTTTTTGATGACCATTGTCTAGCTTCTTCATGCCTTTCTCTTTATATTTAATAGCTTTGACTTTCTTGAGAATTTTGAGTAATCTGAACATTTTGAGGTTGAATTACTGCTTCAACATCTACTTCTTATATTATCATGTCATTTGGATCCAAATCAACTATGTGATTATGTAAAATGCACGACGTTAATACCACATTCACTTGTGTCTTAAAGTCCCAAAAAGGTTCATTGTCAATCACATGAAATCGTCTCTTTAGAATAGCAAAGGCACGTTCAACCGAGGATCTCAATGATGCATAACGAAGATTGAATAGTTCTTTTTTATTTTGGGGAGGACAATCACTATACTATTGCAAGTGATAGCGTATTTCATGATAAGGAGGAATAAACCCTTTACGAAGTCCATATCCTGTATCTACAAGATAGTATTTATCTACAAAGTCAAACTAAAGTTAATTAATATACATTGTTCACCTACTTTTCATATAAACTACTTTATATTGAATAAGATACCTTGTGGGATTTGGAGACCATGTGGTCTCTCTAATGCATCATTTAATATGCGAGAATCATGTGCAGATCCTTCCCAACCAGCAAGCACATACGTGAACTTCAAATTAAAGTTAATGGCAGCTAATACATTTTATGTTGTTGTGCCTTTTCGACCACAAAATCTATTTTGTTGTTCAATAGGAACAAATGCAAGCACATGTGTTCCATCTATTGCTCCTACACAATCCTATATACAACTTAAGTTAATAATATGTAGTATTTTTAATAAAATGACTTAAAATATAAAATTTTAGTATGTCACTTACAGTAAACCAGGGATAATATTGATGGTTATTCATTATCTCCAATTGGATGGTTCCATCCGGTGATTTTATAAGAATTGGATAGAGCTTTAAAACTACTTGAAGCACGGTGTGGAAGCATCGATGAATAAACTCGATTGACCTATAAAGGTGTGATCAATCTTTCAAAATCGTTCATTAAAACCAACAATCTCTAAAAATATCAACATTTGTTCTTGAACAGAGATATTTTTGGTTGAACACAAGAAAGTATTCCTTCTAAGAGTATTGCATAGTTCATAAAACGCATGCTTACTCATTCTTATCTGACCTACACAATGAACATCACTTCCATTCAAAATACTATTCATGTATAATTCTCTTTCTTGATCTTTATTAACATATGATTCTCTAGGAATGCTATTTTCTTGTTCGTAGGCAATAATTATTGCAACTCCGACAGCTAAAATAGATGTAGCTGCAGCTCTAATTATTGTATCATTTTCATCTTGGTTAGTCGAACCCATCTGTTGTATTGACCAATGTAATTTCGTTACATTTCGTTTACTATATACAACAACAACATACCCGGTATAATATCACAAAGTGGGGTATGGGGAGGATAAGTGTATGCAGTCCACTCCACTACCTCAAATATGAAATAAAGAGGTTGTTTCCGATAGACCCCCGGCTCAAAATAAAGTAAGTTAAGTTCAAAATTTAAATCACCAAAAAGCATACAATTTTTAGGAGTTAGGACAAAACAAAAAATGGATGAATCAAGAATGTATTCAAAATGGCCTTATTGATCCGAATGATCCTAAACGGGCAACTGATACAATTCAGTAATGCTATTTTGTTTGACATGAAGTTTTATGCACTAAGCTTGTCGGGACCTTTGCAGTACTAGAAGAGAGTCATGATTCTCGGTTTCAAGTTGTACAATTAAGTAGAAAACAAGTCATTCCGTCAAACTACTCAAAGCATTTTATAGCATTTCCGACAAATAAGTCATTCCGTCAAACTACTCAAAGTATTTCCGTCAAACAAGTCATTCTGTCAAACTATCCAATTTTCAATTTTTGAGCAAAATTGAACTCAAATCAGAAATTCAAATTTCAAGTTTTGAACAAAATTGGCTTCAAATAGGAAACCCAAACAAACAAAATAGAAAAGCTTGAAGAAATTTTTTACCAAGCACCATAAAAGAAATTAGTTATGGACATACCTTTGAAATTCTTGCAGTGGGGAGAAGAGAGATAAGATGACGATGATTACTTGTGGGTTACCTATCGATTTTGTTGGGGGTGAAGAAGAGGACATACGCGTAGCTCTCAAAAGTTTTATTTGGAA
>NW_025860824.1:0-1538 GCF_002878395.1 Capsicum annuum
AGACTTAGAATATCTTCGACCCTTTTCTTGAGAAGTAGAAGCCAGTTTATCCATACCAAATTGCTAACAAATATCTCCTAATTGGGATCTTTCTTTAAGCTTATCAAGCTTAATTTGTCTAGCTAATTTTAAATCATTGCATAAAGCTAAACCTTGCTGAGTACAGGCTGCTATCAGCTGACCATAAGTAAAATTTTCATAGGATATTTCACCATAAGAACTCGAGCCACTAAGCTCCTTTCGGACTTCTTCCAGATATTGTTCTATCATCTCTATTCTATCTCCATCATGAACAACGATTCTTCTGGAGATATATTTTAAAGATTTATCCTCAATAATATTTTTCTGAAGAGCATTAACATATTCCTGAATTTTGTTGTCAATAGTATCCAGGAGTTCTTGACCATTTAATTTTTTAGTTCCGGGATCTTTGCGCATAAGCTTATCCCAGAAGTTACTATAAAATACCCTATAAATACAAGGTATTTGTTCTTTAGTGAATCTAAATTCAATATTCCATTTGTGAATTCATGGAATGGAGAATTCAATAAAGAGGTACATCTGGTCAATCTTGTCCAAATTGCATACATGATCTGAGTGGTATAACTCAGTCAAAAATGGGGACACCTTTGTCCATCTTTTGTATAGCTTTAGAAATATATCTGGTGATATCTAAATAGTTGGGCCATGATATGCCCACCAATTAATAAATCAGTTAGGGATTTGACCATCGAATATCTTCGCACAAATCTTTATGAACCAAGTATGTTTATGCTTATTATTATTGTAATATAATGTGTTGGTAAAAGCCTAGATATAGTCCCAATATGTAAAATTGATTTTGGAACCTTTCAGCAATATCTGCCTTTTTGCCCTAGAGGTCGTACCCCAATCTCCAAGGGTAATGATCTTTTTTATAACAATTTTTAAGAACCCATGCACATCTGGTTCTCCATCATAAGCCTGGAAATGTTCTATCTCTACACTTCTAGTGGATAATAGGATTGTTTCATAATAAGTGCTAGTCTTATAAGACTCTTCCGCAAAATAAAGGTTAGGAATTAAATATTTGTGGAGTATCTTTCACGGATCATTCTGTCTCTGAATTTTAGAGTTTTCAACGAGAACTATCAGTTCTCTATTATCAAGTTGTTCATATGGTTTGCTATCTGCATTTTTTTTGCAATTTAAGCAAATATATCTGCTTGATTTGCAGTTAAATATGACTGCATTTGTCCATATAATGGATGATCCTCCGAAATATATTCTAGATGGATCAATTGTGATGAAGATTCACCTATCTGGGGAATCTTAGATTTATCAAACTCATATTGCTCCTTCGTATCACTGGGGAATTTAATGATGAAGCATAGGATGCCTGAGGCTGTGGTGATGAGGGGGCAGATCTTCCCCCAGAAGAGGAGTATATATATTGTAGTACATTTTATTTAAAGTAGTACATATATATTGAATGGTACATATATATTTGTATATATATCTTCTATAGACTCTAAAGTAGTATATATTTAACGTATACA
>NW_025860825.1:0-3907 GCF_002878395.1 Capsicum annuum
CATGCCATGATCAATTTTTGGCCCATAGCACGCCCGGACCCCAGGCCCACCCCCAAAACCGAGGGCTATCGCACACCATTTTGGCCCAAAAATGCTGCATTCGTGCTGTTTCGCCTGTTTTTCCACCCAAATGGCCATAAAAATTTAAACGAACCACACTGGGATGATTCCAACCTCCCTAGAACGCCATGATCAATTTTTATCCCACGGTACGCCCGAACACTAGGCCCACCCCCAAAACTGTGGGTGATAGCACACCAATTGGCCTGAAAATGCCTCGATCGCGCCGTTTCCCCCGTTTGTCCACACAAATGGCCACAAAAATTTAAACGCACCATACTGGGACGATCCCGAACCTCCCTGGCATGCCCGATCAATATTTGGCCCACAGCATACCCGAACCCTGGGTCCACTCCAAATCATGGGCTATAGCACACCGATTTGGCTCAAAAATAGCCTTTTCGCGCTGTTTCACCAGTTTGTCTACTCAAATGGCCACAACATATTAAACGGACCACACTGGGAAGATCCCCAACCTGCCTGGCAAGCCCTGGTTAATTTTTCGACTGTAGCACCCTCGGACCCCGGGCCCATCCCCTAAACCATGGGCTATAGCACACCGATTAGCCCAAAAATGCCCCGTTCACGCCGTTTATCCCGTTTGTCTACCCAAATTGTCACCAAAATTTAAACGGACCACACTAGGACGATCCCAACCCCCTGGCATGCCTTGATCAATTTTTGGCCCACAGCACGCATGAACCCCGGGTCCACCTCTAAAATCATTGACCATAGCACATCAATTTGGCCCGAAAATGCCCCGTTCAAGCAAATTTTGCCCGTTTCTCCACCCAAATGGTCACGCAAATTTAAACGGACCAAACTGGGACCCTCCCTAACGTCCCTTGAACACACCGATTGATTTTTAGCCCACTGCTCACCCGAACCCCGGGCCCAGCCCCAAAATCGTGGGCTATAGCACATCGATTTTGCTTGAAAATGCCCCGCTCGTGCTGTTTTGATTGTTTATCCACCCAAATGGCCACGAAAATTTAAACGGACAATACTGGGATGATTCTCAACCTCCCTTGCATGCCCTAGTTGATTTTTAGCCCACAGCACGCCCAGACCCCAGGCCTACCCCCAAAACCGTGGGTATAGCATGCCGATTTAGCCAGAAAATGCCTCGTTCGGGCCGTTTCGCTTGTTTTCCACCCAAATGGCCACAAAAATTTAAACGTACCACACTAGGACGATCCCCAACCTCCCTGGCATGCCCCTGTCAATTTTTTGTCTATAGCACGCCCGGACCCCTAACCTAGCCTCGAAACCATGGGTTATCGCACACAGATTTGGCTCGAACATGCCCCATTCATTCTGTTTCGTCCATTTGTCCACCCAAATAGCCATAAAAATTTAAATGGACCACACTAGGACGATCCCCAACCTCCCTGGCATACCCTGGTCGATTATTAGCCTACAGCACACCCGAACTCCAAACCCACCCCCGAAACCGTGCGCTATAGCACATCGATTTGGCCCAAAAATGCCCTATTCATGCTGTTTCACCCGTTTGTCCACCCAAATAGCCACAAAAATTTAATCGAACCACAATGGGATGATCCCAACCTCTTTAGCATACCCTGGTCGATTTTTGACCCACAGCACGCCCAAATCCCGGTTCGACCCCTAAAATCGGGGGCTATAGCACAGCAATTTGGCCAGAAATACCCCATTCGCGCCGTTTCGCCCGTTTGTCCACCCCAAATGGTACCAAAAATTAAAATGGACCACATTGGAATGATTCCTAACCTTGGTAGCACGCCCCGATCAATTTTTAGCCGACAACACGCCCGGACCCCGGGCCGACCCCTAAAACCGTGGGATATAACACATTGATTTGGCCCAAAAATACCCTATTCGCTGTTTCACTCGTGTGTCCACCCAAATGGCTATAAAAATTTAAATAAACCATATTGGGATGATCCCAAACGTCCGTGGCATGCCTCGATCAATTTTTAGCCCATAACACGCCCAGACCCCGGGCCCACCCCTAAAATCGTGGGCTATAGAACACTGATTTGGCTCAAAAATGCCCTGTTCGCGCCGTTTTGCCCGTTTCCTCACCCAAATAGCCACAAAAACATAGACGGACCACACTGGGATGATCCTCAATCTCCCTGGCACACCCCAATCGATTTTTGGCCCTTAGCACGCACGGATCCACCTCCAAAACCATTGGCTATAGAACACCGATTTGGCCTAAAAATGCCCCGTTTGCGCTATTTGTCCACCCAAATGGCCATGAAATCTTAAAATAACCACACTGGGATGATCCCCAACCTCCCTGGCATGCCACAATCGATTTTCGACCCACAGCATTCCTGGACCCCAGGCCCACCTACGAAATCGTGGGCTATAGCACACCGATTTGGCCCAAAAATGCCCCGTTCGCGCCGTTTTGCCCGTTTGTTCACCCAAATAGCCACAAAATTTTAGACGGGCCACACTGGGATGATCCCCAATCTCCCTGGCATGCCCCGATTAATTTTTTACCCACAAGACGCTCGAACCTCGGACCCACCCATAAAATTGTGGGATATAGCATATCAATTTGATCCAAAAATGGCTCGTTTGTGCCGTTTCGTCCGTTTATCCACCCAAATGGCCACGAAAATTTAAACGGACCACGCTGAGATGATTCCCAACCTCCCTGGCATGCCCCAGTCAATTTTCAGCCCACAACACTCCTGAACCCCAAGCTCACTCCCAAAACTGTGGGCTATAGCATATAGATTTGCCCCGAAAATGCCCCGTTCGCACCGTTATGCCCTTTTGTCCACCCAAATAACCACAAAAATTTAAACAGACCACACTGGGATGATCCCCAACCTTCCAGGCATGCCCCAGTTGATTTTAGGCCCATAACACGCTCGGATCCCTGGCCCACCCCTAAAACCGAGGGCTATAACACACCAATTTGGCCTGAAAATGCCCCGTTCACACCGTTTCGCCCATTTATCCACCCTAATAGCCACAAAAATTTAAACTGACCACACTGGGATAATTCTAACGTCCCTGGTATGCCCCAATCGATTTTTAGCCCAAAGCATGCCCGGACCCCAAACCCCGAGCTAACCCCCAAATCTGTGGGCGATAGCACACAAATTGGCCAAAAAGGCCCCGTTTCGCCGTTTGTCCGCCCAAATAGCCACGAAAATTTAAACGGACCAAACTAGGACAATTCCTAACATCCCTGGCATGCCCCTGTCAATTTTCGGCCCACAGCACGCCCGAACCCCGATCCCACCCTTAAAATCGTAGGCTATAGCACACCAATTTGGCCTGAAAATGTCTCGCTCGTGCCGTTTCTCCCTTTTATCAACCCAAATAGCCACGAAAATTTAAATGGACAACACTGGGATGATCCCCAACATTCCTGGAACGGTCCAGTCAATTTTTTGCCCACAGCACGCCCGGACCTTGGGCCTACCCCCAAAATCGTGGGCTATAGCATGCCGATTTAGCCAGAAAATGCCCCGTTCATGCCGTTTCGCCCATTTGTCCACCCTAATGGACAAAAAAAATTAAACGGACCACACTGGGATGATCCCCAACCTCCTTGGCATGCCACGATTGATTTTCGGCTCACAGTATACCCGATCCCCGAGCCCACCCCCAAAACCGTGGGTTATAGCTCACCGATTTGGCCCGAACATGCCCCATTCATGCCATTTCGCCTGTTTATCCACCCCCATTGGCCATAAAAATTTAAACGGACCATACTGGGATGATCCCTAACCTCCCTATCATGACCTGATCGATTATTGGCCCACATCACGCTCGAACCCTGGGCCCATCCTCAAAACCGTAGGCTATAACATACTGATTTGGCCTAAAAATTTCC
>NW_025860826.1:0-1981 GCF_002878395.1 Capsicum annuum
TATGATGTGGGCCAAAAATAGACCAGGGCATGCCAGGAAGGTTGGGGATCATCCCAGTGTGGTCTGTTTAATTTTTCATGGATATTTGGGTAGACAAATGGGCGAAACGGTGCGAACAGGGCAATTTTGGGCCAAATCGGTGTGCTATAGCCCACGGTTTTTGGGGTGGGATCAGGGTCTGGGCGTGTTGTGGGCCAAAAATTGACCAGGGCATGAAAGGGAGGTTGGAATCATCCTAGTGTGGCCCGTTTAAATTTTTGTGGCCATTTAGGTGGACAAACGGGCAAAACTGCACGAACGAGGCATAAAAATCTACTAGGGCATGCCAGGGAGGTTGGGGATCGTCCCAGTGGGGTTCGTTTAAATATTTTTGGCCATATGGGTGGTCAAATGGGCAAAACAATGTGAACAAGGCAATTTTACGCCAAATCGGTGAGCTATAGCCCACGGTTTTAGGGATGGGCTCGGGTTTTGGGAATGTTGTGGGCCAAAAATTGATCAGGGCGTGCCAAGAAGGTTGGGGATCATCCAAGTGTGATCCATTTTAATTTTTGTGGCCATTTGGGTGTGCAAACGAGCGAAATGGCACAAACGATGTATTTTTGGGCTAAATCGGTGTTCTTATAGCCCACGGTTTTGGCGTGGGCCAGGGGTCCAGGCGTGCTGTGGGCCAAAAATCGATCGAGGCATGACAGGGAGGTTAGGGATCATTCCAGTATGGTCCATTTAAATTTTTGTGGCCATTTATGTGGACAAACGGGTGAAATGGTGTGAATGGGGCATTTTCGAGCCAAATTGGTGCTATATAGCCCACGGTTTCAGGGGTGGGCCCGGGGTTCGAGTGTATTGTGGGCCAAAAATCATTCGAGGCATGTCAGGAGGTTGGGGGTCATCCCAATGTGGTCTATTTAAATTTGTGTGGTCATTTAAGTGGACAAATGGGAGAAACGGCATGAACGGAGCACTTTTGGGCCAAATCGTTGTGCTATAGTCCACAGTTTTGGAGGTTGGACCGGGGACTAGGCGTGTTGTAGGTTGAAAATCAATTGGGGCATTCCAGGGAGATTGGGATCATCTAGTATGGTCTGTTAAAATTTTTGTGGCTATTTGAGTTGACAAATGGGCAAAACGGTGCGAGCGAGGCATTTTTGGGCCAAATTAATGAGCTATAGCCCGCGGTTTTGGGGGTGAGCCAAGGGTTCGGGCGTTCTGTGGATCAAACATTAATTGAGGCATGTAAGGGAGGTTGAGGATCATTCCATTTTGGTCTGTTTTAATTTTTGTGGCCATTTGGGTAGACAAACTCGTGAAATAGCGTGAACGGGGCATTTTCGATCTAAATTGGTGTGCTATAGCCCATATTTTGTAGGGTGGGCTAGGAGTTTGGGCGTGTTGGTGGCCAAATATTGACCAGGAAATGCCAGGGAGGTTGGGGATCATCCCAGTATGGTTCATTTTAATTTTTGTGGCCATTTACATGGACAAACGGGTAAAACGGCATGAAGGGAGCATTTTCGAGCCAAATCGGTGTGCTATAGCCCATAATTTTTGTGGTGGGGCAGGAGTCCGGGTGTGCTGTGGGGCAAAAATCAATCGAAGAGTGTCAAGGATATTGGACTAAACGAATGGGCAAAACAACCTGAATGAGGTGTTTTCGGGCTAAATCGATGTGCTATAGCCCGCAGTTTTAGGGGAGGGCCTGGGTTTTGGGTGTGCTGTGGTCCAAAAATCCACTGGGGCATGCCAGGGAAGTTAGGGATCATCCCAGTGTGGTCCGTTTAAATTTTTGTGGCCATTTGGATGGAAAAATAGGTGAAACAGCACGAATGGGGAATTTCAGGAAAAATAGATGTGCCATAGCCCACTGTTCTGGGGTGGGCCCGGGGTTCGGGTATGCTGTGGGCCAAAAATAGACCAGGGTGTACCAAGAAGTTTGGGGATCATCCCAGTGTGGTCCGTTTAAATTTTCATGGATATTTGG
>NW_025860827.1:0-2603 GCF_002878395.1 Capsicum annuum
TGAACAAACGGATGAAACAACGCAAACGGGGCATTTTCAGGCAAAATCGGTGTGTTATTGCCCTTATTTTTGGGGGTGGGCCCAGGATCTAAGTGTGATGAGGGTCAAAAATTGACCGGGGCATGCCAGGGAAGTTAGAGATTATTCAGTGTGGTCCGTTTAATTTTTCATGGCCATTTGGGTGGACAAATGGGTGAAATGGCGTGAACGGGGCATTTGCAGGCAAAATCCATGTGCTATAGCTCACAGTTTCGGAGGTGGGCCTAGGGTTTGAGAGTGCTCTGGGTCAAAAATTGATCAGGGCATGCCAGGGAGGTTGGGGATTATTCCATTATGATTCGTTTAAATTTTCGCAGCCATTTGGGTGGACAAATAGGAAAAACGATATGAATGGGGAATTTTCAGGATAAATCGGTGCGCTATAGCCCACGGTTTTAGGGGTAGGCTCGGGGTCCGGAAGTTCTGTGGGCCAAAAATCTACCAGGGTATGCCAGGGAGGTTGGGGATCATCCCAATGTGGTTTATTTAAATTTTTGTGGCCATTTGGGTGGACAAACCGGCGTTAACAGGGTATTTATGGGCCAAATCGGTGTGCTATAGCCCACGGTTTTGGTGGTGGGCCGGGGTCCGGGCCTGCTGTGGGCAGAAAATTGACCGAGGCATGTCAGGGAGGATGGGGATTATCCCAGTGTGGTCCGATAAAATTTTTGTGGCCATTTAGGTGGATAAATAGGTGAAACGGAACAAACAGGGTATTTTTCGGAAAAATTGGTGTGCTATAATAGCCTACTGTTTTGGGGGTAGGCCCGGTCTTTGGTTGTGCTGTGGGCTAAAAATACACCAGAGCATGCCAGGAAGGTTGGGGATCATCCTAGTGTGGTCTGTTTAATTTTTTTGTGGACATTTGGGTTGACAAAATGGCGATACGGGATTAACGGGGTATTTTTGGGACAAATTAATGTACTATAGCCCACGGTTTTGGTGGTGGGCTCAGGGTTCGAGCATGCTGTGGGCCTAAAATTAATCGAGGCATGCCAGGGAGGTTAAGGATCATCCCAGTATGGTCCTTTTAATTTTTTGGCCATTTAGGTGGACAAACGGGTAAAACAGCACGAACCAGATATATTTGAGCCAAATTGTTGTGCAATACCCACGATTTTGGGGGTGGGCCGGGGTTCGGGCGTGCTGTTGGCCAAAATTTGACTGGGGCATGCCAGGGTGGTTGAGGATCATCCTAGTATGGTTCGTTTAAATTTTTGTGGCTATTTGGGTGGACAAACGGGTGAAACGGCACGAACGACGCATTTTTAGGCCTAATCGATGTGCTATATCCTACAGTTTTGAAGGAGAGCCTGCGGTTTAATTGTGGTTTACAACAAAAATTGACTGGGATGTGCCAGGGAGGTTGGGGAACGTCTCAGTATGGTCTGTCTAAATTTTTGTGGCTATTTGGGTGGACAAACTGGCGAAACGGTGCAAATAAGGCATTTTCGGCCAAATCGATGTGCTATAGACCACTGTTTTGGTAGTGGGCCCGGGACTCGGGCGTGCTGTGGGCTAAAAATAAATTGGGGAATGCCAGGGAGGTTGGGGATCATCCTATTGTGGTTTGTTTAGATTTTTGTAGCCATTTGGGTGGACAAACGGGCATAACAGGGTGAACGAGGCATTTTTAGGGCAAATCGGTGTGCTATAGCCCACGCTTTTAGGGGTGGGCTCGGGTTCCGGGAATGCAGTGTGCCAGAAATCAATTCGGGCATGCTAAGGAGGTTGGGGATCATCCAAGTATGATCCATTTTAATTTTTATGGCTATTTAGGTGGACAAACGGGCAAAAAGGCAGGAACGACGTATTTTTGGGCCAAATCGGTGTGCTATAGCCAACGATTTTGGTGGTGGGCCAGGATTCCGGGTATGCTGTGGGAAAAATATCGATCGACGCATGCCAGGGAGGTTATGGATCATTTCAGTGTGGTCCGTTTAACTTTTCATGGCTATTTATTTGGACAAACAGGCGAAACGGCGAGAATGGGAGTTCGGGCAAATTGGGGTCAAAAATTGACCAGGACGTGCCAAGGATGTTGGGGATCATCCCAGTGTGGTTTGTTTTAATTTTTACGGCCATTTGCATGGACAAATGGGCAAAACGGCACGAACGGGGCATTTTCAGGCCAAATCGGTGTGCTATAGCGCACAATTTTTGGGGTGGGGCTGGATTCCGGGCATGCTGTGAGCAAAAAATCTATCGGAGTGTGCAAAGGAGCTTGTAGTGAACAAACGGGAAAAACACCGTGAATGAGGTGTTTTCAGGCTAAATCGGTGTGCTATAGCCCATAGTTTTGTGGGAGGGCCTGGGTTTTGGGTATGCTGTGGGTTGAAAATCGACTGAGGCTTGCCAGAGAGGTTGGGGAACATCGCAGTGTGGTCCGTTTTAATTTTTGTGGCCATTTGGATAGACAAATAGGAGAAACAGCACAAATGGGGCATTTTCAGGAAAAATCGGTGTGTTATAGCCCACTATTTTGGGGTGGGCTCGGGGTTCGGGTATGCTGTGGGCCAAAACTAGACCAAGGCATGCCAGGAAGGTTGGAGATCTTCTCAGTG
>NW_025860828.1:0-3445 GCF_002878395.1 Capsicum annuum
TAGCAGACCGATTTAGCCCAAAAATGCCCTATTCTCACCGTTTCGCTCGTTTGTCCACCCAAATAGCCATAAAAAATTAAACGAACCACACTAAGATAATCCCCTACCTTCTGGTCATGCCCCCATTGATTTTTGACCTACAGCACACTTGAACCTTGTGCCCGACCCCAAAACCATGGGCTATAGCACATCGATTTGGCCTGAAAATGCCCCGTTCTCGCTGTTTCACCCATTTGTCCACCATGGCCAGGAAAAATTAAACAGATATACTAGGATGATCCCCAATCTCCCTGGCATGGCCCAATCAATTTTTGGCCTACAACATGCCCGAACCCAGGGGTCACCCCTAAAACCGTGGGTTATAGCACACTGATTTGCCCAAAAATGCCCCGTTCGTGTAGTTTTATCCGTTTGTTCACCCAAATGGCCACAAAAACTAAACAAACCACACTGGGATGATCCCTAACTTCCCTGACATGCCCTGGTCGATTTTCGGCCCACAGCATACCCGTACTCCAGGACCACCCCAGAAACGTGGGTTATAGCACACCAATTTGATCCAAAAATGCCTCGTTCTCACCGTTTCCCCCGTTTGTCCACCCAAATCGCCACAAAAATATAAACGGACCATACTGGGATGATTACCAACCTCCATGGCATGCCCCAGTGGATTTTTGGCCCACAGCACAATCGAACCTCAACCTACCTCCAAAATCGTTGGTTATAGCATACCGATTTGTCCCGAAAAAGCCATGTTTGCATCATTTTGCCCATTTATCAACCCAGATGGCCATGAAAAATTAAATGGACTACACTAGGATGATCCCCAACCTCCTTGGCATACCTCGATCAATTTTTGACCCACTGTACTCCTGGAACCTGGGCCCACTCAAAAATTGTGGGCTATAGCACACTGATTTAGCCGGACAATTCCCCGTTCGCGTTGTTTCGCTTGTTTGCTCATGAAAATAGCCACAAAAAGTTAAATGGACCACACTGAGATGATCCCCAACCTCTTTGGCATGCCTCAGTCAGTTTTCAGGCCATAACTCACTCGAACCCCGGGCCCATCCCCAAAACAGTGGGCTATAGCACATCAATTTAGCCCAAAAACTCCCCGTTCGGGCCGTTTTGCCAGTTTATCCACCCAAATGGCCACGAAAAAAATAAACGGACCATATTGAGACCATCCCCAACCTCCCTGGCATGCCCTAGTTAATTTTTGGCCCACAGTACACCTGAACCTCGGGCCAACCTCCAAAACCGCGGGCTATAGCACACCGATTTGGCTCAAAAATGCCCAGTTCGCGCCGTTTCGCCCATTTATCCACCCAAATGGCTATGAAAAATTAGGAGGACCATATTGGGATGATCCCCAACCTCCCTGGCATGCCCCGATCAATTTTTAGCGCACAGCATGCCCGGTCCTCGGGCCCACCGATGAAACCATAGGCTATAGCACAACTATTTAGCCGAAAAATGCCTCATTCGTGATATTTTGCACGTTTGTCCACCAAAATGGCCACAAAAAATTAAAAGGACCACACTGGGACGATCCCCAACCTCCCTGGCACGCCCCAGTTAATTTTTAGCCCATTGCACGCCTGGACCTCAGATCCACCCCCAAACCTATGGGCTATAACACACCAATTTAGCCCAAAAATGCCCCGTTAGCGTAGTTTCGCCCGTTTGTCCGTCCTAATGGCCATGAAATATTAAACAGACCATACTGGAATGATCCCCAACCTCCCTAGCATGCCCTGGACAATTTTTAGCCCACATCATACTCAGAACCCGAGCCCACTCCCGAAATCGTGGGCAGTAGCACACCGATTTGGCCTAAAAATACCCCGTTCAAACCGTTTCACCCGTTTATCGACCCAAATGGCCATAATGGTATGATCCCCAGCTTCCCTGGCATGCCTCAGTCAATTTTTTGCCCATAGCACGACCGAACCTAGGGCCCACCTCCAAAAATGTAGGCTATAGCACACCCTTTTGCCTGTTTGTCCACCCAAATGGCAATAAAAATATAAACGGACTACATTGGAAAGAGACCCAACCTCCTTGGCATGCCACGGTTAATTTTCATGCGACAGCACGCCTGGACCCTGGGCCCACTCGAAAATCATGGGCTATATCACACTGATTTGGCCCAAAAATACCGCGTTCGCACCGTTTTGCCCGTTTGTCCACCCAAATAGCCACAAAAAAATTAAACGGAACACATTGGGAAGATCCCTAACCTCTTTGGCATGCCCCGATCAATTTTCAGCGTACAGCATGGCTGGACCCCGAGCCCACCCATGAAACCGTGGGCAATAGCACACTAATTTAGCTCGAAAATGTCCCATTCGCATCGTTTCACCCCTTTGTCCACCTAAATAGCTATGAAAAACTAAAAGGACCACACTGGAATGATCCCCAACCTCCCTGGAATTCCCCGGTTGATTTTTGGCCCACAGTATGCCCGAACCTCAGGTCCACCCCTAAAATCGGGGGTTATAGCACATCAATTTTCCTGAAAATGCCCCGTTCGTGCTGTTTCACTCGTTTGTCCACCCAAATGGTCAAGAAATTAAACGGACCACACTGGGATGGTCCCCAACCTCCCTAGAACACCCCGGTCAATTTTTGATCAATAGCACGCTCAGACCCCAGGCCTACCCCCAAAACCGTGGGCTATAGCACACCGATTTGGCCCAAAAATGCCTCATTCTCGCCGTTTAGCCAGTTTGTCCATCCAAACGGCCACAAAAATTTAGACGGACCATATTTTGATGATCCCCAACATCCTTGGCATGTCCCAATCAATTTTTTGCCCATAGAACGCTCGGACCCCGGGCCTATCCCCAAAACCGTGGGCTATAGCACACCGATTTGGCCTAAAAATACCCCGTTCTCGCTGTTTTGCCCATTTCTCCACCCAAATGGCCACAAAAAATTAAACGAACTACACTAGGATGATCGCTAACTTCCCTAGCATGACTCAATCAATTTTGGACTCACAGAACGATCGAAACTCCAGCTCACCTCCAAAACTGTGGGCTATAGCACACCGATTTGGCTTGAAAATACCCTATTTGCGTCGTTTCGCCTAATTGTCCTCCCAAATGGCCACAAAAAATTAAACGGACCACACTGGGACGATCCCCAACCTCCAGTATGAGCCACGATCAATTTTTGGCCCATACTACGCTTGAACTCCGGGTCCAACCCAGAAACCGTGGGTTAGAGCATAACAATTCGGCCCCCAAAAATGCCCCATTCTCGCCGTTTCACCCATTTGTCCACCTAAATAACCAAAAAACTTAGACAGACCACACTGGGACGATTCCCAACCTCCATGGCATGCCCCGATTAATTTTCATCCCACAGAACACCCGGACCCCTGGCCCACCCCCAAAAGCATGGGCTACAGCACACTAATTTGGCCCAAAAATGC
>NW_025860829.1:0-1017 GCF_002878395.1 Capsicum annuum
TCTGTTTAAATTTTCTTGGTCATTTGTATGGACAAACGGGCAAAACAGTGTGAATGGGGCATTTTCAGGCCAAATAGGTGTTTTTAGCCCATGATTTTTAGGGTGGACCCATGGCCTAGGCGTGTTGTTGGCCTAAAATTGATTGGTTCATGCCAAAAATATTATGGATCATCCTAGTATGGTCCGTTTAAATTTTTGTGGCCATTTGGGTGGACAAATAGACGAAACTGAGCGAACGGGGCATTTTTGGGCCAAATTGGTGTGATATAGCCCACGATTTTGGGGGTGAGCCCGGGGTACGGGCTTGTTGTGGACTAAAAATTTACCAAGGCGTGCAAGGGAGGTAGGAGATCATCTTAGTATGGTCCATTTAAATATTCGTTGTCATTTAGGTGGACAAACGAGCAAAATGATGGAAATGGGGCATTTTCAGGCCAAATTGGTGTCAATAGACCACGGTTTTGGGGGCAGGCCCAGGGTCCACTCATTCAGTGGGCTAAAAATTGATTGGGGCATGCTAGGGTAGTTGGGGATCATCCCAGTATGATCCGTTTAAATTTTTGTGGCTATTTGGATGGACAAACGTGCGAAACGATGCGAACAGGGCATTTTTAGGCTAAATTGGTGTGCTATAGCCCACGATTTTAGGGGTGAGCCCAGGGTCCAGGGGTGCTGTGGGTCAAAAATCGATCGAAGTATGCCAGCGAGGTTGGGGATCATCCCAGTGGGTTTGTTTAAATTTTCATGTCCATTTGGGTGAACAAATAAGTGAAATGGCATGAATGGGGCATTTTGGGCCAAATCGGTGTGCCATAGCCCCAGGTTTCAGCGGTGGGCACGAGATCCAAACGTGCTATGGGCAAAAAATAACTAGGGCATTCCAAGGAGGTCGGGGAACATCCCAGTATGGTCCATTTAATTTTTTGTGGCCATTTGGATGGACAAACGTGCGAAACGGAGTAAACGGGGGATTTTCGTGCCAAGTCGGTGTGCTATAGCCTACGGTTTTGAGGGTGG
>NW_025860831.1:0-1310 GCF_002878395.1 Capsicum annuum
GAAAATTTTTTGACAGAATTAACCTATCTTAAAATACATTTTAATTAACTAGAAAGAGATCACTTCTATTTGGACTCAGTTAGTGGCAACTTCTAACGACACATGGGACAATTTGGGTTTTTAAGAAGCCAAGTCTCGATGCAGCCATAATGGGAACTGTGGCTGCAAGGCTAGTTGTACGGTTCTGATCCAGGTGAGTATCTCTCCTTGCTAATCACACACTCGTCTATCCATTCGTTTTTTGGAAGCTGAACTCTTTGCAATGACTGCATTATTGATCTTACTGTAGGTAGCGACATGAATTCTGTCCTAGCTTGCTTAGTTAAGGTCTGTACTATTCCCTTTCATATTTCTCATCAAAATGCATGCACCAACAATATATTGTGTTCCTCACAGCATCTTTTATATCCCCTTCACGGGCTTCAATCCCTTGTAATTTTTAATACAAAGATGGTTCGTGTGATTGTCCCCATCCCTTGATTGCTTTATAAGTAACTCTCCAAACTATTTCTCCAATCTCATCATATTGGTTTTTAACAATTCTGGATTTGGTAAGTTCAAATTCTTGAGGAGATACATAAAGTTTCTCAACAATTATCAGGCTCACATAAGCTGTATCATCATCTTGCAAAGGAGGTGCAAGGTTCTGTGTTGTACGAGCATACTCCAAAATTTCTTTCATTAAATTATGTTTGCTCTCCAAGATTTTCTCAAGACCATCCCAATTAATTCTTTCTAGTGAAAAATGAAAGATAGTTTCCGAAGGCAGCACTGTGTCAACAATATCCGATGATAATGAGTTGTACTTCCCATACCACTTAGTATGAAAGGGGTACTCTTCGATAATGTTGTCAACACAAGTGTAAGCAAACTTGACCAGTAGATCAATCTACAAGTTAAAATTGATGCCTGAAATATTTACTGAACAAGGAAGAGTACTTCTAGCATTATGAAATTGGGGGAACACATGAATTTGACTAGCAGATGTGGATGACTACATTATTTGATGAAACTAATCGAAGCCTAAATATTGAAGTTTGCAACTGGACTCATAAGTATATATAGAGAAAATAAAAGTGTTATCCCTTTTTGTGTAGGATTAGGACTTGCTCTTAGATTCCTAGCTTTTACCAAAACACGCGTGAAATAGCTTACCAAATATATATGGATAAAGATAAAGAAAAAGTTACCATATATGGTATCTTGATTACCACGGAAATCCATTTAAGTACATTATATGATTATATTTCTAACCAATTAGAATAATTATACTAGTCAAGTATACGTGCAAAGCACGTATACTTGACTAG
>NW_025860832.1:0-1821 GCF_002878395.1 Capsicum annuum
CTGCTACAAAATCTTCAACCAACAAATCAAAGGACATGGATCAAACTTGCTTTGATACCATGTTAATAGAACTTTATTGAAAGAAAGAAAGGCTAAGGTTTACAATATAATCTGAAAAGCATAAAAACTAACTAAAACAAAAGTAGGCTATATATATACATAGCCAATAACCTAAAGGTCCATAAACTAAAGGCCCAATAACATATGGGCTAACACCCATCACACTTTTTGGCTATTTTCTCTCCAACATCTTTTAGTTCATTAGGGAAACGTTCTTCTCCGAGCACCCTTTTCTCGAATAACTCCCAACTTTCTTCTGGTCTTAGCAATTGAAGATCAAGAGGATCACTATGACATTTTCCATGCAAAGCCACTTCCTTTTTTTGACTTGTTAAAATAACTCTACTACCGTTCTGAAATTCAGATGGAATGGCGTATAATGGTCTTGTTAGCTCATCCCATGTTGCAGTATACCACACATAATCCAAGACAACAAGGTACCTCTTTCCAAACAGTTCTTTTCGTAACTTATCAGCAATGTCATCGTCTATGTCATCCTCATTGAATCTTTCTTTCAAACCAATAACTTGATTGAAAATTTTCTGCAACAACTTTTTCTCATTACGTTCCTGGTCGACTGTGCACCTAGCACGAACATCGAACTGACCAACAATAGACTTTTCATTATACATTTTGTAAGCCAAAGTAGTTTTTCCAAGCCCCGCCATGCCGACTATGGAAACGACTTGGATGCTGAAGTGCTACGAGGTATAGATTAACCATGTGCTGTTGTAGGTGAATCAGATGTTCTCTAAGAATGTCTGGAGATGCTTCTAGGAGCTTCTTTTTGAAGCATTCAAGTTCTGCCGACTTTGAAGCTTCCAACATTGTAGAACATATTTGCATAACCTCCAGTGAAACTGGAATTATCTTCAAAAGTAGATAAACTAGCATGGAATTGACTTGAGAGACTTTAACATCTTCAAAAGTAGATCAAGTTCATATTCATCTTTTACATCTGTTCCATCTTCATCTTCTTCATCTGTTCCATCTTCATCTTCGTCTTTTTCATCTTCATCTTTTTTATCTGTTTCATCTTCATCTTTTTCATCTGTGTTATCAAGTTCATAAGACAAAAGGGCAAAATAGAAGTGTCTTACTCTCTCAGCCATAAGTTGAAACTGCAGTAAGACATATTCAATTGCCTTATGCTCAATGCAACCATTTACTTTCAGCCCATGGAAATCTCTTAAATTGCCAAATACATTCTGAAGAAGCTCATATTAAGTCATTGATGGCCAAAGAAACTCAGCACGAACCTTGGATAGATAATGGAGATTCACAAGGAGAGAGTCCAAAAGTTCAACCAACTGATCCTCAGTCATGGTGGCGCTTGATTCAGAATGATGATCTGAGATGATAGAGGTTTTGATATTTTCAAGGAGGCGAGGAACGACATGATCCTTTAATTTAACGAGCATGTCATCTCCACTCTGATGAAAAAGCGACTGAACCAGATCATGAACCTCATATGATATGGAAGACAAGTCGGCATTAGAACCATCCGACAAAAATGTCAGCTCCAATTTCCGCTTTTCAATTTGATCCGTATCAAGAACAATTTGATCTTCTTCATTCTTTAACCTCTCTATGAAATCAAGAAGATTGACAATGTCCTCGCGAAGCACAGCAGATGATACCTGCTAAAAGAACAAACGTACATCAAAATTTTCAGTGCACATATTCTCCATGACAAGTTTTACTCTTATTTTAGAGGCAACTAATGTAAATGTAAGATAAATGTTATTTTTACAGACAAAT
>NW_025860833.1:0-2721 GCF_002878395.1 Capsicum annuum
ACCATCTTTTAAGTATCAATGAATTGGAGATATCATGCATCCTTCTTATTCCAAAGCCACCTTCTTCTTTCAGGAAACATAGATTTTCCCACTTTCTCCAATGATACTTATTTTTACCATCACTAGTTCCCGAAAGAAAATTAGCAAAATGCATCTCGATAAGGCAGATGGTACCCTTACACGGGTTGAGGGCAGAGAGAGTATAAATAGGTATGGATTGCAGGACATGCTTAATAAGTGTAATTTTTCCACCATCAGAAAGCATGCTACTTTTTCATCCATTTAGTCTCTTAACAATTTTTGCAAGCATACTATCAAAATAGCTGAGATTTTTCTTTCCACTATATATTGGAAAACCCAAATAATTGAAATGAAATTTTTTATCCATATAACCAGTCATTCTTCTCATTCTGTTAATCCTATGAGGAGAAGTATTTGGAGCAGTTATGAAAAAGCTCGTCATTATTCACTTTTTGACCAGAGGCTTTTTCGTACCTCCTGATTTGATGATTAATGAGTTTGATCGTCTTGTTGTTACCACCTCTAAAAATCACTATATCATCAGCGTAAGCTAGATGCTTAATCATATGGACTTTGTGATCCATGCTGAAAGGAGTAAAATTCTCATTTGAGTTGAGATTGTTCAACATTGTAGATAAAAGCTCAGAGCCAATAATGAAGAGAGAAGGAGAGAGGGGATCACCTTGTTTAAGGTCATGGGAGGAGCTAAAAAACCCCCACCCTAGTTCCATTAATGAGAATGGAATACCTGCATTAGCAATAATCCTCCAAATTATATCAAGCCAAATACCAGAAAAACTGAACCTCTTCATAACATTCATTAAAAAATTCCATGACATTTTATCATATGCCTTGGCCATATCAAGCTTCATTATTAGATTGCTGCCTTTATTGTATTTCTTAATACTTTGAGCAATCTCTTGAGTAAGTAAAATATTATCAGTAATTAATCTACCTTTAACAAAACTACTTTGATTATCAGAGATTATCCTACCCAACAGGGGATTAAGCCTATTAGCAAGAATTTTACAAGTGAAATTACTCAAACTAATAGGTCTAAGTTCAGAAAAATTAGATGGCAAATCTATTTTAGGAGTAAGAATCAGGCAAGTATGTAAACAAAACTTAGACAAGTTCTTCCCCCTAAAGAAATCCTGAACATAGTTCTTAATATCGTTTTGAATAATATCCCAGCAACTATGAAAAAACATACCAGAATATCCATCAGGCCCTGCAGCACTTGCCGCACTCATACTGAGTTCATCGAAAGTTGTACGGTTTGTTGTTGCTGGGAATTAAGATAAGAACACAAAAGACATAGTTTCGGTCTTCAGGTAACAAGATTCTTAATCCTTCATTTCATTTAAACAAAGTTGTTACTTTGCTCTTCTTCTTTATTATTTTAATGTATTATTACTATTTATTTTTTTTGTAGTGGGTTTTTGATATACTGACAAGAGTGTTAATGAAAATTAGATTTTGGTAGAACAATTTGTTAAGTACTTTGAGAGGTATGGAGAGATAATAGACTTGGTGATTATGAAAAATAGGCAGACAGGTAGACCCAGGGGTTCTGCGTTCATCACTTATGCAGATCCAACCGTTGTAGACACTGTTATAGCCAAAAGCCATATTATCAATGACAAACTTGTAGACACTGTTATAGCCCAAAACCATATTATCAATGACAAACAAGTGAGTAGTTTAGCTTCTGCTTTTATGTACCTCCTCCTTTCATGTTCAATTGATGTTGAATTGGAGTTGTGATATATTATAAAACTATGCTCAACTTTGTTGACTACTTGTAATATAAATACACACTTTAGTTAGTCATGCTTTAGGTAGAGGGTCTATGGGAAGCAACCTCTCTATCTCTAAGTAGGGGTAATGTATGAATATGGGATTACACTGGGTATATTGTTGTTGTAGTTTAGTAAGTCATGTTCTAAGCCGAGTGACTGTTGAAAGCAACCTCTCTATCTTTATCTCTTTCTCATCTGATACTGAATGACATATGAAGGTTTGGCTGGACTATCATACACTCGTATGTTGCCTTCCTGTGGTAGATTTTTAGCATCTTGATTTGTGTGTATCATTTCTAAGTGAAAGGTTATATAAATGAAATGGCCATCTGCCTGGAAGATGAAGATGAAAGAATTTCAAATCTTGCCAAACTTTTCTTTAATGAGTTGTGAAAGAAAGGTAGCATATCTACCAAAGTTTTCTTTCATTAGTTGGAAATAAAGAAGTCAATCTATCTTATCTCTATCTAATCTTTCTACTGTTGAGCTTCTTTCATCTGCTGTTGCATGTTTTTGACTGTCCACACACATCAAATAATACTATTTTTTTCTCTTTGAACTTAATGTTTACAGGGAGCAATCCAATTTATAACCTACTTCCAGATATTCTTGGCAAGTTTTCTAGCCAGAACTCGAAGGAAGAATCATTTTGAACATTATGCAATTTTTAATTGCTTCAATTAAGTAGATGCCATGAATTTGACTTGCTTCTTTGGGCTCTACTGTAGAGAATTGATTGGAATGTTTGTATTTTTAGGACAAGCAAATGGAAGCTCTTGTCGAGAAGCTTTGCAAAAGATTTTGTGGAGTTAGTGTTATGGAATTTTAAAATTGTTTTGATTTATTTCCTAGAAGAATTTGTGTAATATGATCAACTATTTAGAAGAAGCTAAGAGAG
>NW_025860834.1:0-1298 GCF_002878395.1 Capsicum annuum
TTGAAAATTCGCTCATTGACCCGGATCAGGATCACAGGGAAGAAAGTTTAGAACACAATGAGGAGGTAGTAAGGCTCAGGCAACAATTGATAGATTTGCACCGGGCATGGGCCAGCGGAATGCCTCCTCTTCTGCTCCCTGAAGGTCTTGGGAATATCTCTAATTTCCCACCGCTCTATCAGGCGCAATTCTCTGCTCCTACTGAGTCATCTGAGCACGCGCCAGGATTCACTCTGCTACATTATTATCCTGGCAGTTCTGGTGTGCCCTTGGCAGCTCCCCAACCAAGACCCGCTACTCAGCCAACGCCATCGATCATACCAGTATTCGTGGCTTCGTCACCACCTGAAGCTCCCATATATGTTGTGCGTCCCGCAATGGGGCTTCCTAAGTCTGCCAGTATTGAAGGTTCTAGATAGTCAGTATTATGCCCCGGAGCCTACTTTGAGAATGAATGAACCGTATGGGTACACTCAGCCACCTGCATTTCCATTTGACATGTAGAAACCTGTTGCAACAGAGGAACAGGAAATCATAGTACGGAAGTTGAAAAGTTTAGAACAGGCTATGAGAAATTTGTAGGGAATCGGAGATTATAGAAGTGTTTCCTATAAAGATCTTTGTATGTTTCCAGACATCAACCTTCTCCTCGGTTTTAAAATGCCCAAGTTAGAGAAGTATACAGGGCACAGTGATCCCGTGGCATACTTGAGACGTTATTGCAACCAGTTGAGGGCTGCAGGAGGAAGGGAAGAGCTGCTCATGGCCTTCTTTGGCGAGAGTCTTTCTGATCTGGCTTCAGAATAGTTTATCAATCAAGATATCGACAAGTGGAATAGCTGGAATGACTTAGCTTATGAGTTTGTTCAATATTTTCAGTATAACATCGACCTGATTCCAATGAAAAATCCTTGGTCAACATGAAGAAGAAAAGCACTAAAGGTTTTAGGGAATATACGATAAGGTGGCATGAACAGGCAGCCAGGGTAAAACCTCCAATGAAAGAAAGTAAGTTGGTAGAGGTTTTCATTCAGGCACAGGATGAGACCTATTTTCAACATTTACTTCCGGCAATGGGAAAGTCTTTTATTAAAGTCCTCAAAATGGAGGAGATGATAGAGGACGGAATCAAGACCGGCCGAATAGTGAGTTTTGCCGCATTAAAAGCCACCACACAAGCGATTCAAGGTGGATCTGGCACATTCGAAGGTAAAAAGAAGAAAGAGGACGTGGCGACTGTCGTAGCCAGAACCCATTCCTATCCCAAAAGACCACCTCGCCCCTATCCCCAATCCCAA
>NW_025860835.1:0-1927 GCF_002878395.1 Capsicum annuum
AAAGATATAAAGACATGCTCATACATATTAACAATATAAATAGGAGGTTTCAGCCTTCACTTAACCACAGTGAAACCTCAATTACTAATATGAGCCCAAAGTAAACCACATATATCAGACCTCTTCGCAACATCCATCAGCCAGTTTTCCAAGAAAGAAACATCACTCATTCATATGTGTAGAACAACAAAAGTAAATTAGTACTTAAGAAAAAAATGAATAACCCAAAATGTGAGAATAGGACAACTGTTATGGAAGCTTTATCAAAGCCCAAAATGAGCTTATCATAGTTTTTTTTTTTAATAATTAGTAGTTTATGAAAGCTTTTAATACCTTTGCAAATAGTAGCAATAACCAAGACTTTCGTGATTAAAAATAATGAAGGTTCGCTGGAAACATGCCAATTGCATACATCAATGCGTAAACCACAATATTGTCTTTGTATAGATTATGAAATTATGATAACAGTACACTTCCACTATAACCATGTATGATATAGTTATCAGTAATTTGGGCAAATATCATTTCAAATTATACATTAATCTTTTCATTAATTTATTGCAATGACCAAGATAGATGCATCAGAGTTGGCTGCTCATCACGTACCTATCAACGTTGCTGCTACGATTTATAAATATTGTTCATATTGAGAACGAATTCACCATATTTTGATGTTGGGCAAAGATGTTAGTGTGATTTTCTGCTATTTTACAAAATAAATCAAACATTCAAAACAAAATATAACACATTTATAGCTTTAGAATTAGGGTATCATCACAACTTTTGACAAAAATGTTCAGCCACCCAAGTAAGCTGTAAAATCAGAGTTATGTTATAATGTACATAACATAGGTTAACCAACAGAAATAAGGTTCATCACGAGCTAGATAATAAGATAAAATAAAATAATAAAGACAGGAAACGCAGGTACAACAATAAAGATCTAAGTTTGATGTACTCTTCAATTTTGATGTCACAATCCTTTTCATATTTTCAAACAAATATACTACTTTTGAGATTCAAACACGCACCTGTAAATATTTTTTAAGAGTCCACAATATAGCCAGAAATTTTAAATGTACACTACGGTGAAGTTTAGGCAGACTTCAGCAACATATCTGGACAATTTTAAAGCCATAATGCTCCTCACTGTCTTTCGGACATTTACAAAATAAAAATATATGGAATAATTAGTTGATTTTTCAAAAGATTCCTCTAAGTATAATGACTTTCCATAGTACACAATAAAAAAAATTATGAACCCTCACCTTTTTTAGGATCATTGTAGTTGACTTCATATGCTGCTCTGTTGTTCACTAATGAAGGACCACTTTCCTTAGAGCAAACCTGAAGGTAGGGAACGTTAAGCTCTTAGGAGGATATCCAAAGCTCTATCCATTATGATGCACAAATTAACAAAAATGATTTTTGTTCTTACATAATTATGAATCTTATGTGGTACCCATTTGAAGTGCATATGAGTCTAAGTGATCAATGTACAATCAAATTAAACTGAACAAGATTAAAGAACACCAACTTCCAATAGTCATCATCTATTAGCCGTACAGGGCAATTGAAATATCTAAACTCTTGCATATAGTTACTTTGTTACTTGCAGATGTTTAATATTGAGTTATTGTAATATCTAAAAGCAAACAAGAGAGAGGGGGGAGAGAACACTACAGAATGCTAACTCGGGATGAAGAGATACTCATACTCATTGACAAAATCAATATGAGGTTTCAACCTTACTAATATGAGCCCAAAATAAATCCCACATTACTAAAGATCTAAGTGGCGCAGACTCTTCAATTTCTATGTCAAAACCCTTTTCAGATTCTTAAAAAATATACTACTACTGCGATTTGAGCACACAACTGTTAATATTTTATAAGAGTCCATGATACAAACAAATATCTTAAATGTA
>NW_025860836.1:0-4055 GCF_002878395.1 Capsicum annuum
CATCGCTCCTATTCCATCGCCGTTGTTACTACCTTGTATTATCCGCTTTAATTCAAGTCAAACCCACTTCTAATTCAAATAGTTGGTCTTATCTCACCCATCGCTACCACCACCACCCCATTAGCCGCCACCAACCCCACTTCTATTTTTTTCGTCATCACAAGTCAAACGATGTAGTGCCATTAAGTTATTCACTCAATCTCTTCGATGATACAAATTTGATTTGAGAAAGAAGATGGGTACTATCTGACGACGACATGAAGCACAAAATTGTCCATATTGAATTTGTTTCTTCTATGTTTCTCTCTTACCATTGAATTTAATTCAAGAATGTTGATGTTTCGTTGGGTGAGGAGATGAAAAATTTGATCTTTAGAAAAAAAAATTGATTGTGGGTTTGGAGAAGTAAATATAGTTGAAGATAAGGGTAAAGAATTAATAAATAAATAAATTTCAGGTGTCAAACGCGTGTGAGTTTTATTGATCAACATGAATGCGGTTATGACGGTTTAAAGAGCAAATAATTTCATTTTTTAAATGTTCAGGGGGTGATAGAATCCTCGTGAAATTCGAGTGTGTAGTTGAAATTTCGGATAAAGGTTGGAGGTGTTTTAAACTATTTTCTCGGATACTAAATAATAATCAAACTGCATTAATAGATCACTTCATGCAGCCTATTTACTTGTCTTTTGATGTTCTACACACCCCTAAAAGAATGCCTTATTCATCTCATTTTAATAATTATTTTTATCCTTTTTAATATTTTCTAAGAAAGTTTATATATACAAGGTATTAATTATTAAGTTACCCTATTTATTATATATTTTTTGAGGCTCGAACTTAGCCTGGGAAAAACTCAAGATTTAACGAATATTACATAATTTTTTATTAAATAAGTATAATTTATGACATATTTTTCTATTACGTAATTAAATTAATGTAACCAAAGGTTAATCATATCTTGTTGATAAGTTTTCATAATTATCAACGTTCTTTGTTATATAATTGGATGATTTTTAAAGGAACACTTATTTATGAGGAGGTAAAAACTAGAAAATGTCAAAGAACACAAATAATTTAATAACAACAATTTATCCAATATGATTCCGCAAATAAAATTTGAATAGGGTAAAGTGTATGTGCACCTTATCCGTACTTTGTAGAGATACACTGTTTCAAAAAAACCTAAGAGGCTTAAGTGTTTCAATATCCAATAAACTTAAATTACATATGATAATTACAACTTAGCAAAGATAATGAATTGCAACAACAACAAATTTTTCAGTATATTTTCAGGTAATGGGGTCTGAGAAGGTAAAATGTACGCAATCTAAACCACTAATTTAGAGGTGAGGTAGAGGTTGTTTCTGATAGGCCTCCGACTTGAAAATTTTTTTTGTATTTTTTGAAAGTTGTGAGCATGTAATAGCTATTTATTGAAATTTAAAATTTTGAGTTTTAAAATTTGAAAATATATTTGCACATGCATTTTACTGAAAAAATTTAAAATTTTATAATTAATTTGAAGATCAAATTTTATGGTCAAATAGATATTTAAAGATATTTTTGCTGTTTTATTTTACTTAGCTCCTACACTAAAAATAAATATTTTTATTTTTTATTTTACTTGACAATTTAATAACTTAAGAAAGTTTATTATGATTATTATTACTATATTTTTCATACTAAACTTAATATTGGATATTATATAAATTAATAATAGCTAAATTTAAAATTTCAAAATGTGAATAATAAAATTAATCAAATAAAATACACCTCAAATGAATAGGTGCCACTTAATATGAAACTTGGGAAGTATTTAGGGTAGTTGAAGTAGGATGAAAAAGGTAGAGGCAATAAATAACTGCAATCCATAGATAAGAGTGGGGCCCACTGTAAGCTAACGTGGGGCGCCCAGTAAACAAGAGATTCTTAATGAAAAAATTTATTATGGTTGAGGCACAACCAACATTAATAGTGTAAGGCATCTTTACTTTTGACAAGTGTCTTTTGTGGGATCTTGTGTCAGGACATTCTCCCCAATTTCTTTGTTGTTTCCTTTTTTGGTCTGCTTTCTGTGTTTCATTCTCTTCTTTTACCTCTTTTTATATTTTCTCTCTCCCTTTTTCTTTTATAGTTTTGTTTTTCTCTCTATTAGGAGTAGGGATGTACTTAGATCGGGTTGGTTCAATTTTTTATTAAAATATAATCAAATCAATAATATTGGTTTTCTAAATCAATAAACCAAATCAAACCAATATACAATTGGTTTTTATATTTTGGTTTTAATCATTTTTTTTTCGATTTTTCAGTTTTTTTCTCGATTTTTTTACAATTATAATGTGATTAAATAAAAAATTAAATGATTTCACTAAAAAGATTAAAAAAATAATGATCATAGAGTAGTTCCAATTAAAATTAAGTTGACAAATTACTAAGACGTTTAAACTACTATCTCTCAAAGTAATATTATGTGGATACTCAGTGGTTCAATTTATAAGTCACTAGTCACAATAGCTTGTCTGAAAGTTTCTTCACATAAAATGTGAGTATAAAGAAGAATGAAGAATTGGAGACAACTTATTAAAAAATTAATTTCATAAAATAATTAACTATAACATAATTGCACAAGAAAAAAGAGAAAGAAGAGAAACAAACCTAAATCAAAACTTGACGAATGAGGAGAATGAGAAAAGTAAGATGAAAGTAAGATAAGGAAATAATGAGAACTCTCTGAAAACTTAGAAAGTAAAATGTAAAGTAAAGCAATTGAAGAGTTATAGGTTTTTATATTAATATTGGATTTTGTATTAATCTGTTACTAATGGATAAATATTAGGAAAAATGACAGCAATAGCACCTAAAACTAAAACAATATCATAAAAATAGTACTCAAAATTAAATACCCTATAAATAGCCACAAACTAATTTCACTAGCTAACCTTCACTGTCATACGCTTAAACATAATCGAAAATGTCGTTAAAGTAACTCTCTCTCTTTCTTTCTTTCCTTTTCATTTACAATTTCCTTTCCATTCAAACTCCCAAACCTCCATTCTTTTACCCTTTTCAATACTTCAATTAATCTTTCTTATTCCATAAATTTTGTATAAAATCTCCAAAAATCTGCATTCAATTAGTTTCCTATAATTTTTTCCCATTGTAAATTTGCTCAAAATTGATACAAAATAATGGCTTCAACTTCAGTTTTAGTTTCAATAATGATAAAATATAGAGGTCAGTGGATATCTGATGTTGACTTTAAGTGTATCAATATGGTATAAAAGAGTATCAACTGAGTATAGGGATTGCATGTGCATGCAAAGAATTCCCTCTCCCTTTTTTAAAAAGTATATCAATGTAGTATAAAAGTGTATCAATGTGACATAAAAATGTATTAAATGGGTATAAAGACTGTATATGCATCCATAGGTTTCCCTTTTCTTTATTTTTAAAAAGTGTATCAATGTGGTATAAAAGTGTATCAAACTGGTATAAAAGAGTATCAATTGGGTATAGAGACTGTATGTGCATGCAAAGGTTCCCCTTCTCTCTTTTAAAAAATATGTATCAATCTGGTATAAAAGAGTATCTATTGGCATATTCTTTTTTTTTATCTTTACATGCATCAAAACATCTCCGACTCACCGTGATTGAGTCAGTCTCTAAGAAGAATATCTCCGATTCACCCTAATTGAATCAGCCTCTAAGAAGAACATGGACCAAGACATGGCTTTTCTCTTACCTTGTGACCTCATTATTTTATTTTCTTCTTCTTCAAGTTTAAAGAACTATGACATTGCTTCAAGTACAAACCTGTATGTAATGCTTCTGTAAAATAATCATCATTAACAATAAATTTGAGGTCAAAATTCACCGCTTTCCCCATTAATTTTAACTTTCCTTTATTTCCTATTTTTTGCTTCATGTCCATAGTTTTCAATGCTCCAATGCAAGAAACAACAAATCAATTTTTGATATTGATCATAAAATACAGTAGATTGATCGATGCATAATAGAGGAGAAAAAAAAGAAGATTTGAGAAAGTATATTTA
>NW_025860837.1:0-1258 GCF_002878395.1 Capsicum annuum
AAAGCTTCTTGTGGAAAGATCTTGGGGGATCTATCAAATCCTCTCTTAGTTGTGCCCCTCCAACCTCTAACTCCATCTCCATTTTCTAGCGCTGAGAAAAATGGAGAATCTGAGGACCCAATTTTGAGTAATCTTGTAGGTGCTGGATACCAGAAATTTGAAGACTCAGTATTAGAAAAAATGAGAAAGGTATGAAATGCTTTAAACTTTTGTTTTACATTCTGAGATAGCCTTTATTACAGTGCTGAACATTTTATTGAATTAGCAAATAGGACTATTCTATCTGTATTTATTGTCAGTTTTCTACCTTAAATTGAAATCTTCTGAATATGCGTCTTTGGTTTAAAAAGAACCCAAAGTTAATCTTATTAAAAGTGGTCATCGCATCTGTAACTATGAGCGGAACCTTTTATGTAAAAAGGGTTATAAAAAAATTGTAAAAGTTTTCTAAGTTATGCCTATGAGCTTCCAGCAGCAGTAGTTCGTTTTTTTGTGACTTAAAATATTGGGGCAGTTTTCTGGTTCATGTAGGTATCTTAAATTCTATTAAAAAATTAGTATGTATGAATATTTTCTGCTGAGAAATCTAATAGGGCTGGACCTTTCTAAGTGCTAGAAGGAAGTATTATTTAAGTAGTGTTGTTTTAACGACATCTAAGTAAATCTGTTTGACTATGGTTGGAGGGGAAGCTCCATATGTGATGAAGACATCATACAAGTGAAAGCTCTTTTTACACCTAAAAATTTGTTTGTTGTGTTTTGGAATTGGAAAAATGCATTCTTGGAAATTTTTAGTAGTGAGTTTAGCTAACTGACCTCGACTAAACTAAACGTCTCTCTCTCTCTCTCTCTCTCTCTCTGAAGGTACTGTTTAACTTGATTCGACCGTCTGCGCAGATCCGGCCCCCGGCGCCGACCTCCGGCCCGATCTCCAAGCCCCGGCGCCGACCTCTGGCCCGATCTCCGAGCCCCCCGCGCCGACCGTCGGCGCCGACCCGGCCCGATCTCCGAGCCCGACCTCCGGCCCCCGGCGCCGACCTCCGGCCCGACCTCTCACCCTCCCGCCCTACCCCCCCCCCCCCCCCCCTTCCCTGTCCTGTCCGTCCCCCCCCCCCCGCCCCCCGCGAGGTACACCAGCCCTCCCCCCACCTCGGTCTCCAGCCGCCACCCGCCGCTCCGTCTTAAGCAGCCGCAGCTCCAAGCGTAATCCGGTGACTTCTAACCTTTGTTATTTTCGTTATTTCATATTCCATTTTAT
>NW_025860838.1:0-1317 GCF_002878395.1 Capsicum annuum
TGATGTAAGGGTAGGGGTAGTGGGATAGGGTAGTAAGTGAGGTGTGAGGTAGGATAGGGGTGGTTAGGATAGGATAAAATTTGTTACGAGTTTGTTAAGGATTCTTATTTTTGTATTTTTATGGGTTATAATCACATGGGTGAGGGTACGTGGTGATATAAGCTAAAAATGGATAAAATCAGACTTTGGGGACAAAATTAGGTGTCTACATTAATGAAGGACAAAAAATTTGAATCACATTTCTAAGAGACTTCATAATTTTAATATACTAGTTTAGTGTACATCCTTTGCACGTGTGTCTTTGATTAATATCTTTAAATCCACTAGCAATGACACGAAGTCTCATTCATACAAAAGACAATTAAATTTTAAATTAATCCAAGTTAAGAAATTGATTTCAATATAAGAATTACAATTGTTAGGCAAATCAAACCTTGAACCTTAAGAAGCTTAGCAATATAAACTTCTTAGATTGTCTTGCACTTGGACGAATAAAATATTGAGAATCTTGATGGCAAATTTCGTTCGACTAAAACATACTTATTTTGTTTAATTTTTCAATTAGAACTTTTCCTTTGAAAAGAAACATGAGAAATTATCAAAAGAGGAGAATCTATTGTCTGTGTATATTTCATATATAATTTTTAAAGTTATTACCTAAAAGAAATTAAAAAAAAAGACAGAAAGATTGAAGATAATGCATGCAAAAATACGACTTAATTAAAACAAAATAAGAACACGTAAAATTTAATAATATAAATTATTCAAACTTTTTCGTGAACCCGATCATAAAAGAAAGAAAAAAGCATCTAATTATAGTTATATGAAAGCAAAACTTTACATACATTCTAAGTACAATAACAATAATAACATATTTAGTGCAATTTGATATATAGGATAGTTGTGTACGTCGACCTTACCTCGAACTTCAAAACTTAAAATTAGTTTTTAACTTGATGCATAATGGGAGAAGATCTAAATGTTATTGTGTGAAAGGATGACCTAGAAATCTTTAAAAAGCTACGACAAAACTAATGAAAAGCATTTGATATTATAACTCCTTTTATAGAAGTTGTAAAATAGACAAACAAAAGAATTCGCAAACCAAAAAAATAAAATCGGACATGTATATGATGTTTTTTAAAATACCTCCATCTATGAAAGGAAAAACAAAAGGACTCCTCTAAATTTGAATTATTTTTAAGACTCCTGGTGCACTTTGATTTTATATACGGCTTACCCAAAGTGATGTTAATTGAAACCAAAACTAATTATGGTACTTTCTATCATAACAAATTGGACATGTTAATTAATTAC
>NW_025860839.1:0-19953 GCF_002878395.1 Capsicum annuum
TGCATGATTTGTACATTATCCTCCCTTGATTCCACCCGATCCAAGATGAGTATTTTGGTTATTTTTCTTCTGAGACCCAACCATTATATGCTTAAAACTCTTTTTGAACATTGAATTACGATCCTTCTCACAAAGAAAATATCAGCAACTCTTCATTCTCCCCCAAAGTATTATTAGACCCAAGAACACCTAGGTTCCAGATTCAAGGCTTAGATTCAAACTCTATTTATCAAAAAGGCATGCTGAACACTCCCTACTTCTATTATTATCATAAAATATGGATTTTAACTATTTTGTGTATGATTAAATTGGTGATTTAAAACTAGTGTTAAGGATATTGTTGTGAACAACTTTATACTGATTTCTCTTCTTGTTTTGGGGATTTTCCAAGAACTATTAATGGATTTTGAGATGTAACATATTCTATAAAAATGGTGAACTTATTAACATGGATTTACAGCTTGTAAGGATTTTGCAAGATGAAAATATGTCTCTTAACCCACTTCAAAACTTATTCATGGGAATTGTGATTTCTTTACACTGTCTTTTGAATAAGGTATGAGATGAAAGAATAAAAGGCTAAATGACATTTTGAAAATACATGAATTTTTAGTTTATAAATTTTATAGATGAATTTGGGAGTCTAAAACATTATATGAAAATTTTGTGGCATAATATGAATGGCTTGCAAGTCTTGGTATGATGATACCAATATTTGAATGCCCTAATGAAAGACTCTGTGGATTAATAATTATGAAAACATTTTAATTAGTCATAAAAGGAAATTATGTAGCTTCAGTGTGAAGGTGTAGTCCTTGTGAGTAACACTTGAAACTGTGTTTGCCGATGTTGGGAGGTCTTTCCCTGAAGGGGATGACCGTTGTACACTTACTTAGCATAGCAGTATACATTTATAGTTATAGTGGCTATTGTCTATTGGTTTCTTTAGCCTAATCACAGTCTATGCAGCTAACGAGGATTGGGGCCCCGCCATTTGGGGAGTATCAGAACCATATAGCCTGTGGGTGATGTGCGAGCAAAAGCTAACACATTTAATACTTTTTGGCTCAAAAAAATTGCAAAGTCTTCAGCAAATTTTGTTGTTTTGATATGTTTTCTAGTGAATTTGCAGAAAAAGGTAAAAAGATGGAAAATAAATAACATCGGAGCAAAAGAATTGAAAACTGAGCATAAAAAAGAAAGAGGCATGGCTGACGACATCGCTGATATATCGTCAGCCCTGTGATAGTCTATCAGAAGTGGCGTCAGCCCTAACCAGAGAGTTAAAGTCTGAGAGAAAGTTCTGACGACATTGGTGACATGGTGTCAAAGAGCTGATAAGGCATCAAGATGGGCGTCAGCCTAAACCAGAGAATTGAGCTTGAAGAAAAAATCTGACGACGTTGGTGATATGCCGTCAGATTAGTGATGTGGCGTCAGCTACATCGTCATCCTAAGACAGATTTTGAAGGCAACTGAAGCAATTCTAATGCCATCCGTGATAAGGCGTCAGACCCTTGTGTGGCGTTAGCAATGGCGTCACCTAATTTGAAGAATTTTATGACTTTTGTTATTTTATTTCCATAATTAGGGTTAAGTATAAATAGTATATTTTAGGGTTTTATTGACAATCTTCTTTAATCCTTTAATCTCTTAATTTTATTTTTTTTTAGAACCTTGGAGACATTGTTTTCTTTGAACACTTATCAACTATTTGTGGATTTTTCTTTTTCGTGATTCAATTGAAGGAGCGACTTGTTGTTTTTCATATGTTCGTAACTTTACCCATATTATTATGAATTCAACTTGTTCTTTCATTCATCAAATCATGAGCAGCTAATTCCATTAGCTGGAGTTATGGGATCCATGGATTAGGGTTTGACATGATACTAGGTGTAACGGTTTCAAAGAGTAGTAGAACATCTTGAAATCTATTGTTTTAACTGAAATCTAGTGGTTGCAAATATTAGATTATGCCTTAGTTTTTATTTGCTTCTAATGGAGAAATAGACTAGAGGTCATGAATTATCATCAGGGACTCGAAAGCTACCAACCTTCTGTTTAATGATTAATGTCGTAACTAGATTAATCTACCTGAGATAACATCCTATTGGAAATAGATAAGTTATCTAAGTTTGAGAGAATTAGATAATAAATTGTATGGTGAGGTCGAGAGATAAGTCAAATAGTATAGTCGTCAGGGATATTCTGTTGTTCCTACTTACTCCAAGAATCTCAAGCATTACCTAGTATCAGTCAATTCCCGAAACACATGGTGAACATAGGTTTGGTTTTCCATTTAGATTGATTACAAATACTAAAATACTGAAAGTGAAAATTCACTCATTGTTAAACTTAACCCCCCATTTTCGGAAACATTAAACTACTAGTAAAGTATTTCGTAAACAAATTGAAGTTCACACCCTATTCCCTGTGGGATTCGACCCCAACTTAGTTGGGTTTTATATTGACAACGATTGCTTACACCCATTCAAGAGTGTAGTTTGAGCGCTATCAGTGGGTTACAGGATGACGATGAAAAACTACATAGTTCAGGACTAAATTTTACAAGGTCATGTTTTTATGTTCCTTGTCCCCTGTCTCATACTTTATTATTATTATTATTATTATTATTATTATTATTATTGATGATGATGAATATCAGCTTTATGACTAGTTTTATAAATAAATGTTTTTTCCCTTTCCCTGGGTTGCATGCTAGTATTCGACATACTGACCATCCCTAGATGTTACATCATTTCATAATGTAGGTTTAGAGGCATTTTTTCAGTGTTCTATGCAGCATTAGGGCACTCATAATTCTCTTTTAGATAGCTGGGGATAAGTGGTGATCCCTCAATCATTCGAAAGGCGATTGTTCATTTCTCCTATGTTTCCATTCTATCATTTTAAGGTTTTTTATGGCATAGTCAGAGCCATGTCCCGATAGTATAGTATTCTTAATGTTAGAGGCAATGTAGATAGGTTTTGGGTAATTATTTTAATTTATTTTATAAAACATGGATGTTTCTTTATTTAAATGTTGAATCTTTTTACTATGGTCTTGTTTCCACAACTTTAAATATGACTATACTTATTATATAATGCTAAGGGGTCATTTCAGGCCTTCTTTACTTTAGAATGACCATCACGGCCAGGTCCCTGATTAAGGTCGTGACATACTCGGTATCAGAGCATAGTTCGTGGTCCTAGGGTATCTACAAAGTTGTGTCTAGTGGAGTACTTTTTATGGGTATGTAGCGTGTCATACTTATAAGAGGGAGCTATGAGGTATTTAGGAAATATTTCTCATTCTTTCATACTATAGATCGTGCAATAGTGTTGTCCATATAAAAGTATCCAAATTCCTTCCTAGCTCTATTTTTTCAGTTATGTCTCATTATCCTTGAGATACAAGGGTAAAAGCTTAGGTTCCTAACGATGTGGTCCTTTTCAATTGAGTAATCAAAAATTTATGAAACAACACAAGGACTTTAAAAGAGTCC
Source organism: Capsicum annuum (assembly GCF_002878395.1). NCBI lineage: Eukaryota > Viridiplantae > Streptophyta > Magnoliopsida > Solanales > Solanaceae > Capsicum > Capsicum annuum. Next base: position 3,507 of record NW_025860839.1, read on the forward strand.
ATTAGCGTATCAAAGTATATGGGTTCAAGTGTACGCCTCTATCTTAATCAAGCATCTTAGCCTAAGATAAGAGGCATATTCAGTTTCTTTCAAAAACTTTATTGTAGGCATCTCTCTTAAGGGGAAAGATATGTATCTGAATATTAGGATAGTATTTCCACCTAATAGGTAGTATAAATTGGGGTGTTTTGACGTGAGTAGTAAGATGATCCCAATGTTAGTGTTATGAAGTCATAAGTTTAGAAGCCAGAGTGAGGGTAACTTTTGAGCATAAAAAGTTGTTGTATTAGTGTAACCTTTAATTGAGTGAAGGGATGGTATGGTCTTATGGTGATTCTATGGTTGTAGAAAGACTTGTAGATTTTATGGTAGTTAGTAAAGGAAGTGATTAGTTATGGTAATCAAAAAATTATTTGAAATAGGAAAGGAGCTCATGATGGATAGTTATTGTAGTAGAAACAAAAACCAATCATAGGTTGCGAATGCAATGATAGATTGGCTAATAATTTATAAATTTAGCATTTAATTAAAAAATCTTAGAAAGGGGGGCTCATTGGTGTTTATAGAATTTTAAAGGTAGTTTAAATATATGAATGGGTATAGATGATGTGAGGATGGATAATGTGCTAATGGACTGTAATAGGTCATGTTATAGGATTAAAATCGACTATCCTGATTATGTAGTAGTACTACACCGAGAGTCCCTTAGTTTTTATCTAGTAGTTGTAAATTAGTCAGATAAGTGAGAAGATGTGTAGTAAATTTTAAGGTATTGTAGAAATATTATGAAGAAGATGTTCTTATAGGCCGTAGTTAAGTGGAATGCATAATTTAGATTAATCAATTTGTCATATATTTTGATGGACCGGTATAGTATACAGAATGTTTCACTGGCAATTCATGATTGGTAATAGATGTTAATCTTGAACTTTTGATGTTAATTGTGATGATAAGAATGTTAGCTCGAGGATAGTGATGCAAGATTTATGGGAGTAAGTTAGTAGGCTTAATTTGATGTGTGAAAGAGCTCAGGTTGATAACTTATGAAAACTTTGAGCGTATAATTGTGATATATAGATATGAGGACTAGTGCTGAAACAATAAATTATGGCTAAGTCATTAGGTGGATAAGAGCGTTAGATTTATAAGAGTAAGTTGAACTCTAGGTAGCATGTTATTAGATGAGGTTTTAAGTGTATAAGTGCCATGTGTACCTAGTTTATGATCTTGAATTTCTTATAAGGAGAAGTATTGGGAGTTTTATATGGTGTTCTTTAGAGCTGAATTAAGAAAAATATAGATAGATGATGTAAGCCCTTGGTATAGTTTAAAAAAATTGTTAAATTGTGAGGTTATGAGATTAGAGTTTTAATGTAAGTATACTAAGAAGTGGAGAATGGATTGATATGTATTAATAAGTATGGATATGTATGCTCATGAGAGTGTAAGTTATATGGTGACAACTATAGATCCTTGGAAAAGTTAAGATGAGTATCCCTGAAGGGATATCCTAGAAAGAACTTAGTGTCCCCATATTACAGTTAGCAGGGGGAGTTTTGCATTCATGTGTATGGTGATACTTCCAATGTGCTGAGTGTTGTGCTCATAGATTTAATGAGAGGATATGTACACAGGTCTAGGATAGTGACCTTTGAGCTAAGGGAGAGATTATGAACTGAGGCAGATTTTGAATTTTCTCATGGTGGTGTGTTTTAGTAAAGAGTCATGATTCTATTCTTAACCTAGAAAATTCCTCCTACTTTGGTTTAAGAGTACATTTTACCAATGTCTTACGTATTCAAATTGTGCCTAAGACGAAGGTCCAATTCTCTATGTAATTTATATCCATGCTCCAGCCCCTGAACTAGAAGCAATAACATCTCTCAGCAATCTAAGCTTCCAAGTGCTCAAGATCTAAGTTATGATTCCTATGATCCATAAATGCATGTCTCACTTTATTCTTAGTTCTAAGAGACTATACTCTTTATATGTTACCAGCTCATTTTATGGCATGTCTTAGCCCAAAGTGATGATATCTATGCAAACTCATAACCATTCTCAGTTCTAAAATGAGAAGTAATATCTTTAAGCGGCAATCCTTGTATTATTTCTTGAATATATGAATCTCAACTTTATGTTATATAGCTCAATATATTCTCCTATATTTCTTAGTGTGCCCAGTCCTAAGAACTCATGCTATGTTATGTTTATGCCCAAACGACCCTCTATTTATGATCCAGGTGTTTTCTATAATGTATTTCATGCCTATTGTACTGTATCTCACTTCACGGGACTCACCTTGAGTAGTATGATTAATAGGAGTCATAATTGAGTATTATCACTCGCATTCCCAATGCTTATACTCTAATCCCTCAATGACCCTCCTTATGTTAGGATGATAGTGGCTATGGAAGTGTAGTAATGTTTTAGATAAGAAAGTAGATGTTCTTTATTATAAAAAAAAATTTGATATGACTACTCAAGCTAAGCTTATAGATGAAGAGGGAAGATCGATATGAACTTTTGCTATGTGAAATTGTTAGAAAGAATAGATATGGTTAAAATCTTTGTGATAGTGATTGAATTTTCTTTTGTTTTATGGGTAAATCCATAAAAGGGTGTGTAGTAATGATAAACTTGGATGTTATGATTGATATATACGTAGATATTTGTGTTATAGGGCTAGTACTCTTGTTTAATATTTGAGGTTGTTTGATTACAGTGATAAGATGGAGTAGTTTTCTTGGATGGATGCAAAGTATAGCCCCTACTGCTTAAGCTAGCACCTTTTAACTCCGAGTTAGGCTTCAACATAGGAGAAATATGCGGTTAGACTCAGACTTATGTAGTTATGTGTTTCGCTGGGGAATTATAGTATTGAAATAACGAAGTGTGATATTCTTGGATAAAATAATAATGGAGAAGTGTCGCTAAATTTATGGGCTATTAGACGTATCATTTAAGATGGAGAATATTTCTATTCTTATTTTCCGTAAAAATCTTATTTCATGTCAAGCATCAATACAAATCAGGACCTATGATCACAACAAAATATCATTCCTTACGTGTTATGATCATGTTCTATAGAATTCATGTCCAAGCTCATCTCAATATCAAGTCTTATTAACTCATGATTCGTGCTTACATAGTTTGCTTAGTGTTGTCATGAAGCTCTTTTCCATGCCTGTGTATTCGTGTTGAGGGAGAATTCAAAAAGTGAAGTTACATCCTTTATTCTATACTTTAAAGCTTCAATAAGTTCCTACCCATCATTCGGGGATGAATGATTCCAAGGAAGAGACAATGTAACACACCAAAAATTTTAGAATCTTCATGCACCCAGCGTTGTACAAAATGCAAGTCCATATGAAAACAAACTTTATAGTATTGGACGTGATTTATGCATGTATTAAGGCCTCAAGTAACTCCAAACTCTTGACCAAGTCAAAATCTCCCTTACCGATTGACTTCTTATGAAGTATCTTGCTATAGTAAACTTCAAACAAGCATAAATACTAGATTATATATTGTTTTTGAGATCAAAACCCACCAAATGATATACAGTTGAATTAGCTTTCCGACGCATCTACTTTCTCCTCAATCCGATGTTGGATTAAAAGTTATGGACATTTTACTGAAGTCCTATCAAGCTGTCTGCCTACTTACAATCCTAACTTACGGGTCATAAGTACTACTATGGGGGCTGTAACTGGGCCCATAAGTAGGTCTTGAGAGTTAAAAAGGGGGTTTGACACTTATAAAACTACTTATGGGCCATAGATACTACTTATGGGGGTTGTAAGTGGGCCCGTAAGTAGGTTTCGACAACTAAAATAAGAGTCTTATTCCTGCGACCCTACTTACAGTCCATAGGTACAACCTACGGGGGTCATAAGTGAAGTTTTGTGGACTTGTTTGAGGAAAGAACTTTTAGGTAAGCTTAGGGATATTTTGATCATTTTTCATATGAGTTTTGACCCTTATATGTTTAAAATCATTTTTGAATACTGAATTATGATCCATCTCAAAAAAAAAAACATCAGCAACTGTAACGCCCCAAGAACCCATCTCGAGACGTTACACGGTGCTTAAGGTCACACGTGGCCTCAAGCTAACCCTCTAAGTCTATCATCACTTTCAGAACTCAATGTAACACAAATCATGTTAAGATAAAGAGGAATGAGCATGTCATGACCATGCCTAGATACAAAATGATACTGTCCTGTACAACCAAAATACTGAGATCCTGTACATACTGGCACACTAATCTGACAAAGCCTCTACTACATAAGACTATGGAGCCATTGGGACAGATCCCTAACTGACTCTTACTAAACTGAAAATAAACGACCATCTATCAGCAAGACAAAATGAGAGATACAGTTCCTTGAACCATGAGGACTCACCAACTCACTGTCGCTGCTGAGACTGACCACCTGAACCTATATAACGATGAAATATAGAATACAAAAGAGTGCGTGAGTCAGTACTTGGGAATGTACTGAGTATGGGGGGATGGATGCAACATTTAAATAATATCATAAATGTATAAGAAAATCATGCATGCTGACCATAATAATTCTCTTTGCTTGAATTATCTGAAACATTTTTCTCATAAATCATCAGTAGTAATACGTGCTTCATAAATCTCGTAAATCATTTATCTCAACTCAAACTCTTTAACTCATGACTTAGAGTGACTCGGTAACTCAAGAGACTTAAATCATTATGGACGTGGGAGTTTCTTATAACCGACATGACTACACCATGTGAGCCGCATGGAGTCCAACGTTTTGCCCCCCTAAGGAGAGAACCCCACATTGGCAGGGGTGTTGTACTCTTGCCAGGGAGTACAACCTCAATTTCATCTTCACAATCTCATACTTGGCCTTTGTCCCACAATTATCAACATCAATCCTACGGTGGCACGTATTTTAGAGAAATACCAAATTTCCCACTCGGTGCTAAATACTCCTCCCAGACTCAGCTCAGAACACGTTAGGAAATCCACCTCAATCAATATCAACTCATGGTTCTATTATAAAGACCAAAACATAAATATGTATCTCATCTAAAAATCATAAACATCTTGTGGATTCCTAACTCGACTCAACTCAACACAAGCTTTCTCAATATCAAGTACATTTGTTTATTAAATCATTTCGAATATCAAAAACTTCATGGAAACATCATCAGACTCATTCTTGCCTCTCAATTTCACATATCAATATACATTCAATAGTCGAATTTCTCATGGAAAGGCATAACTCATGACACTTGTCTCAAATCATTCAAAAATCATCAATTCGTAATAAAAATATTCAACTCATGGAACTTGACTTAAATTGCTTAGAAATCATCAATACATAATGATAATATACTGCTCATGGAATAAATTCCCAATTTAAGAAACATGATAGTGAAATAATCATAAATATCAAGCTTATTCAACTCAAATCTCATAAATCATTAATAGAGAAATTTGGGTGTAAACCCACTTGCAATATCTTGTAAATCAATAATAGAAAGTAAATCTTTAGGCACAAGAACGAAAGGAGTGTTCTTGTTCAAACCCCACATACCTTGGATTTTGATTTTTGGAGATGTAGAAACTTATTTGGAACTTCTTCCTTACACTTTGAGACCAAGATTATTGATGCCTTTGACTTGGGGAACTTAATGCTTGAATAACTTTGAATCACTATGGAGGATTCTTGAATTTATTTGAAAGAAGATTGGATTTTTGGGTTTTAGAGGAAACCCTAATCTCTAGATGTTTCTTGGAAGAGGAAAGGAGAAAAGAGAGAAAATAATCTCCTCTTCTCTACTTATATATATATATATATATATATATATATATAGGGCCATAAGGATAAGAAATGACCAAAATACCCTTTTGAAAAAGTTGAAAATTGCAGTTCGGGGCCTGTGACGGTCGATCTGACGGTCCACCAGGTCGTCCGTCACTCAAGTGCCAAAATCGAACCGTCAATTTTTTGACGGTCCACCAACCAGGCCGTCACACAATGGCCCAAAAAGAAGGTTACTGCCTGGGCTTGACGGGCCACCAGGGACCTAATGGTCCACCAAGTCTACCATTAAACCTGAGTGTTCTGATACCATTTAGCAAAACGGCCATAACTTCTTCGTCCGATGTCAAATTTTGATGAAATTTGTATCGATGGAAAGCTTATTCAATGCTCTACATGACAAAAAGTGGAAATTAGAGAAATACAACATGGTTTAAACATCAATCACTTTGGAAGTCATATATATCTATTCAAAAAGACAGATTTAGGCTTAAGGAATGATCGGGGTATTATAATATCTCCCCCTTGTAAATATTCGTCCTCGAATGTTGCTAGATAGGCCAAGAACAAGAGAAAATGAGGACGCACAGCTGGAACTACTCACATGGAAGGGCTCACTTTACTCTAATACTCTTGAATATTTCACCAAATGCACGAATCGTAGAGGGAATAACCATATAGCAGAATACATTAGATTAGAAAGAAACTGAATTAAGAGAATAGTACCTTCAGCTTGATTCAAACTCATGGAGAAAAGATAAGGGTAACTGGCTCGCATATCCGCTTCTGCTTCCCAAGTGGCACCCTCTACTGATTGATTTCTCCATAGAACTTTAACTAGGGGAACTTCCTTGTTCCTCAGTCTACGGACTTGATAATCTAGGATTTCAACCGGGATTTAATCATACGAAAGGCTATCCTGAACATCACAACCTTCTGACCGATCAACAAAAACAGAGTCTCTAATGTACTTCTTGAGCATAGAAACATGAAACAGAAGATGGACAGCTGACAATTCTGCAGACAACTCAACATCATAAGTTATTTTCCCAACATGATCCAAAACACTATAAGGTCCAACATATCTAGGACTCAGCTTTCCTTTTTTTCCAAATCTTTTCACCCCTTTCATGGGTGAGATTTTCAAATACACCAAATCATTGACTTTAAACTGAAGAGCTCTTCTTCTCACATATGCATACGACTTCTGACGACTCTGGACTATCTTTAACCTCTCTCAAATTAACTTAACTTTCTCCATAGCCTCAAATACAGCATCAGATCCAATCACAACAGCTTTACCCACTTTGAACTAGCCTATGGGCGATCTACATCTTCTCCCGTACAAAGCTTCAAACGGAGCCATTCCAATACTAGCATGAAAACTATTGTTGTAAGCAAATTCAATCAATGGCAAATGTCCGTCCCAACTTACTTTGAAATCAAGAACACATACCCTCAAGATATCCTCCAAAGTCTGAATAGTCCTCTCAGCCTGACCGTCTGTCTGAGGATAAAAAGAGGAGCTAAGATGAACTTGGGTGCCAAGACCCTTTTGAAAGGTTCTCCAAAACTGAGAAGTAAACTGAGTACCTCTATCAGAGATAATAGATAATTGAAATCCATGCAACCTGACTAACTCTCGAATATATAGCTTAGCATAGTCCTCAGCGGTAAAAGATATATGTACTGGCAGAAAATGTGCTAACTTAGTCAACCTGTCTACAACAACCCATATAGAATCATGATGACGATGAGAAGGAGGTAAACCATTCACAAAATCCATATTCACTTTCTCCCACTTCCAAGTAGGGATACTAAGTTCTTGCATCATTTCACTAGGTCTCTGGTGTTCTAGCTTCACCTACTGGCAAGTTGCACACTTCTTTACGAACTTCGCTATATCCTTCTTCATACCATTCTACCAATAAATCTCTCACAAATTGCGGTATATCTTGGTAGCACCGAGATGAATAGAATACCTCGTGCCATGTCCTTCAGCCATAATTCTCTACCTCAGATCATCAACTTCAGGAACACATAATCTATTCTAAAATCTCAAGAGACCATCTCCCCCTTGGAAGAAAACCTCTACCTTTTGGTCCTTAACTGATTCTTTCAGTTCGACCAAATGAGAATCCATATCCTGCTTCTCCTTTACTTCCAAAACTAGAGAAGATTCAGAACTACTCTAAACCTAAACACTACCCTCAGCTGAATCGAGCAATCTAACGCCCAACCTAGCCAAATAAAGCACTTCGTGGACCAACTCCCTCTTATCTTCCTCTATATCTGCTACACTACCCATGGACGACCTGCTAAGAGCAACTGCCACTACATTGGACTTTCCCGAGTGAAATAACACACTCATATCATAATCCTTTAGCAATTCTAACCATCGCCTCTGTCGAAGATTTAATTCTCTATGAGTAAACATATACTGCAAACTCTTGTGATCTATAAAGACATCAACATGAACACCATACAAGTAGTGTCTCCAAATTTTCAAAGCAAAAACCATGGCAGCTAACTCAAGGTCATGGGTCGGATAATTCTTCTCATGAGGTTTCAACTGTCAGGAAGCATAGGCTATAACCTTACCCTTCTGCATCAACACGCAACCCAAACCAACTCTGGAAGCATCACAATATACCACAAAATCATCTACACCATTAGGAAGGGTCATCACAGGGGCTGAAGTGAGTTGAGTCTTCAATTCCTGAAAACTCTTCTTGCAAGAATCTGACCACTAGAATTTAACCTTCTTTTGGGTTAACCGGGTCAAAGGAGCAGCAACGGAAGAGAAACCTTTGATGAAACGATGGTAGTAGCCAGCTACACCCAAGAAACTCCTAATATCAGATGGGGAAATAGGTCTAGGCCAAATTTTCACAACTTCTACCTTTTGAGGATTAACTTGGATAGCATCAGAAGAAATAATATGACCCAAAAAAGCAACTGACCAAAGACAAAATTCATACTTGTTAAATTAGGCAAACAACTACTGATCTATAAGGGTTTGCAAGACAATTCAGAGATGATTTGCATGGTTGTTCTCACTTCAAGAGTACACAAGAATATCATCTATGAACACAATAACGAATATATCCAGGTATGGTCTGAACACCCGATTCATCAGGTCCATAAAAGCTGCTGGGGCATTAGTTAATTCAAAGGACATGACCAAGAATTCAAAATAACCATAACGAGTGCGGAAAGCTGTCTTTAAAATATCACACTCTCTGACTTTAAGTTGGTGATAACCGGATCTCAAATCTATTTTTGAGAAATAACTAGCACCTTGCAGCTAATCAAACAAGTCATCAATTCTAGGAAAAGGGTACTTGTTCTTAATCGTGACCTTGTTAAGCTGACGATAGTCTATGCACATGCGCAATGAACCATCATTCTTTAGCACGAATAAAATGGGTGCACCCCAGGGAGACACACTGGGCCTTATAAAACCCTTATCAAGAAGATCTTTGAGTTGCTCTTTCAACTCCCTAAGTTCTGTGGGGACCATACGATACGGAGGAATAAAAATTGGTTGTGTATCAGGGAGAAGATCAATTCTGAATTATATCTCTCTATCGGGAGGTACCCCTGGGATATCTTCGAAGAAAACATCAGAAAACTCATTAACAACACTAAGAGATTGAATAGTTGGAGTCTCTTAGTATCCCTAACTCGAACCAAATGATAGATACAACCCTTAGATATCAATTTCCTAGCTTTAAGATAGGATATGAAATGACTTTTAGGAGACACAGAATTTTCGAACCACTCAAAAGCTGGCTCATTAGGAAACTAAAATTTGACCACATGGGTATGACAGTCTATAGACGCATAACAAGAGTGTAGCCAATCCATACCCAGAATAATATCAAAATCAACCATGTCTAGCTCAATCAAATCTGCAATCATAAGTCTAAAAAGTATAGTGATAGGACATTTTTATATACTTGCTTGGCAATAACAGATTCACCCATGGGTGTAGAGACTAGGAAAGGCTCAGGGATCTTTTTAGCACAAATTTCAAAATTCACTGCCACCAATGAAGTCACATAAGGAACACTTGACCCAGGGTCCATCAACACATACACATCACAATGAAATATATGGAGTGTACCAATAATAACATCTGGTGAATCCTCCTGCCCTTGGCGGGGTGGTATAGCATAAAAGCAATTCTGGCACTGACCGCCGGCAGTACTATATGAGGCACCCTGAGAAGGAGTAGGAAGAACTATAGGGGCTGGAGCACTAATAGTCTGACTCTGAGAACGAACATCGCGACTCCCCTGTCTAGCATATGGGCAATCCCTGAATTTGTGGCCCAACTTACCGCAACCAAAGCAACCCCTCTGACCGATTAAGCACTCACCAAGATGGTCTCTACCATACTTCGGACATGGGGAAGGACGAGGTCTGTTACTCACACTATCCTGGGACCTGTACATAGTAGGCCTATTACCCTGCTCCAGCCTAATTCTAAATGCAGGAGTACAAACTGATAAAGGCATTGGCATAAGAGAACGGCTCTAGAACTGAGGGCGGATCCCTATAGAAAATCTAGCCTGACTATACCCCTGCTGCTTAGATCTAACTCTCTTATTCTCTCTCACTCTCTCTCTCTCCTTCACTTTGTCCGCTTCAATCTGCTGAGCATAGATCATTAGTCTTGAAAGGTCCATGTCCCTACTAAGCATGGCAGATCTATACTCTTTCACAATATAACTAGACACACTAGCTAAAAACTTACTCATACTAGTTCTAGAATCAGCCATCATACCGGGAGCATATTTAGATAACTGGTTAAACTTATGGCAATACTCCTTAACTGTCATGGAGCCCTGTCTCAAGTTCATAAATTCTTCTAATTTTGCTTCTCTCAGCTCTGGGGGAATGAATCTATCTAACAAGGCATCCTGAAATAATTGCCAAGTCACAGAAGCATCATTCTCCTTTCTACTCTTTCTCTACATCTCCACCTAATCATAAGCAATATCTTTCATTCGATAGGTAGCCAATTCAACTCTCCTCCTCAATCACGTGCATAATCTGAGTTATCTTTCTCACTTTATCTGAATATATTTATGGGTCCTCACCTACTTTCGACCCATAGAACTCAGGTGGATTCATTCACATAAAGTCACGAACCTGGGCTGCAACAAAATTAATCCCTTGTGGAGGTAGAACAGTAGCCTGGGTGTTGGCTTGGGCGTGGGTGGTGACCGCCTGGGCTAGCGCATGAAAAGTTGCCTAGAATTTAGCATAGGACACCATCTCACCTAAAGGACCAATGGGTTAAGGTCGTTCATTATTTCAGCGAGCTCTACGAGAAGGCATTTTCTGTCATAAGAGAGCACGGTTTAACAGTAAAGAGAAACAATCATAGGCACGATAGACTCTTGAAAGAAAGATACAACTTTTCCTAAAATGTATCGTAGCCTCTTGCTCATAGATGTGGCATGCTACACACCGATGATCAAGACTCTACGTAACGCAGCTTGTCAGACTCCCTAGGTCTCTTTAAATCTGGCTCTGATACCAAGCTTGTAACATCCCAAGAATCCATCCCGAGATGTCACACGGTGTTTAAGGTCACACGTGGTCTCAAGCTAACCATTTAAGCCTGTCATCACTTTCAGAACTCACTGTAACACAAATTATGCTAAGATAAAGAAGAATAAGCATGTAATGACCATGCTTAGATACAAAATGATATTGTCCTGTACAACCAAATTACTGAGATCCTGTAAATACTAGCACACTAATCTGACAAAGCCTCTACTACATAAGACTGAAGAGCCATTGGGACAGATCCCTAACTGACTCTTACTGAACTGAAAATAAACGACCATCTATCAGTAAGACAAAATGACAGATACAGGTCCTCGAACCATAAGGACTCACCAACTGTAGAGATGTAGAAGAAGGTACTCAAAGATCACTATCGCTGTTGAGACTGAGCACCTGAATCTATATCACGATAAAATAGAGAATACAAAAGCGTATGAGAGTTAGTACTTGGGAATGTACTGAGTATGCAGGGGTGGATGCAACATTTAAATAATATCATAAATGTATAAGAAAATCATGCATGCTGACCATAATAATTCTCTTGGCTTGAATTATCTGAAACATTTTTCTCATAAATCATCAGTAGAAATACGTGTTTCATAAATCTCGTAAATCATTTATCTCAACTCAAACTCTTTAACTCATGACTTAGAGTGACTCGGTAACTCAAGAGACTTAAATCATTATGGACGTGGGAGTTTCTTATAACCGACATGACTACACCATGTGAGCCGCATGGAGTCTAACATTTTGCCCCCCTAAGAAGAGAACCCCACATTGGCAGGAGTGTTGTACTCTTGCTAGGGAGTACAACCTCAATCTCATTTTCACAATCTCATACTCGGCCTTTGGCCCATAATTATCAACATCCATCCTACGGTGGCACGTAGTTTTGGTAAAATATCAAATTTCTCGCTCGGTGCTAAATACTCCTCCCAGACTCAACTCAGAACACGTTAGGAAATCCATCTCAATCAATATCAACTCATGGTTCTATTATAAAGACCAAAACATAAATATATATCTGATCTAAAAATCATAAACATCTTGTGGATTCCTAACTCGACTCAACTCAACTCAACACAAGCTTTCTCAATATCAAGTACATTTGTTTATCAAATCATTTCAAATATCAAAAACTTCATGGAAACATCATAAGACTCATTCTTGCCTCTCAATTTCACATATCAATATACATACAATAGTCGAATTTCTCATGGAAAGGCATAACTCATGACACTTGTCTCAAATCATTCCAAAATTATCAATTCGTAATAAAAATATTCAACTCATGGAACTTGACTTAAATTTCTTAGAAATCATCAATACATAATGATAATATACGGCTCATGGAATAAATTCTCAATTTAAGAAACATGGTGGTGAAATAATCATAAATATCAAACTTATTCAACTCAAATCTCATAAATCATTAATAGAGAAATTTGGGTGTAAACCCACTTGCAATATCATGTAAATCAATAATAGAAAGTAAATCTTTAGACACAAGAACGAAAGGAGTGTTCTTGTTCAAACCCCACATACCTTGGATTTTGATTTTTGGAGATGTAGAAACTTGTTTGGAACTTCTTCCTTACTCTTTGAGACTAAGATTCTTGATGCCTTTGACTTGGGAAACTTAATTCTTGAATCACTTTGAATCACTATGGAGGATTCTTGAATTTATTTGAAAGAATATTGGATTTTTGGGTTTTAGAAGAAACCCTAATCTCTAGATGTTTTTTGGAAGAGGAAAGGAGAAAAGAGAGAAAATGATCTCCTCTTCTCTACTTAGATATATATATATATATATAGGGTCATAAGGAGAAGAAATAACCAAAATACCCTTTTGAAAAAGTTGAAAATTATAGATCGGGGCCTGTTACGGTCGATCTGACGGTCTGTCAGATGAGCTGATGGTCCACCAGGTCGTCCGTCACTCAAGTGCCAAATCTGGAATGTTTGCCTCGGAGTGAAGGTTAGAGTGACGGTCCATTAAATGGTGTGATGATCTACTAAGTCGTCCATGACTCGAGGCCCAGGAATGGGACATTTTGTCTCGGCCTGACGGACCCTATTTGATGGTCCATCAACTTTTTAAGGGTCCATCAACCAAGCCGTCACACGATGGCCCAAAAAGAAGGTTACTGACTTGTCTTGATGGGACATTTGATGGTCCACCAGGGAACTGACGGTCCACCAAGTCTACCGTCAAATCTGGGCGTTCTGATACTGTTTAGTAAACGGCTATAACTTCTTCGTTCGATGTTAGATTTTGATGAAATTGGTATCGATGGAAAGCTTATTCAATGATCTACATGACAAAAAGTGAAAATTAGATAAATACAACATGGTTTAAACATCAATCACTTTAAAAGTCATACATATCCATTCAAAAAGACAGATTTAGTCTTAAGGAATGATCGAGGTATTACAGTAACTCTTCCTTCTCCCCCAAAATATTCTTAGAGGCAAGAACACCTAGTGTTCTAGATTAAAGTCCCAAATTCAAACTTTATTCATCAAAAAGGAATGTTGACCACTCCCTGCTTCTATTATTATCATAAAGTATGAATTTTAACAATTTTTGTGTATGATTAAATTAGTGATTTGAAAATAAGGTTGAGAGGATTCTCGTGAAAAACTTTATATTGATATCTATTATTGTTTTGGGGGTTTTCTAAGCATTATTAATGGGTTTTGAGATGTAATATGTTCTATAAAAATGGTAAACTTGTTAACATGGATTTACACCTTGTAAGAATTTTACAAGATGAAAATATAGTTCTCAACCCACTTCAAAACTTGGTTTTCTTCATGAGAATTATGATTTCTTCACACTGTCTTTTGAATAAGGTATGAGATGAAAGAATTAAAGGCTAAATGACACTTTAAAAATTCTTGAAATTTTTATTTATGAATTTTAAAGATGAATTTGAGAGTTTAAAACATTATATGAAAATATTATAGCATAATATGAATTGCTTGCAAGTCTTGGTATGACAATACCAATTTGGGAATACCTTAATGAAAGACTCCATGGATTAATGATTATGAAAATGTTTTAGCTGGGTATAAAAGGTAATTGTGTAGCTTCATCTTGAAGGTGTAGTCCTTATTACTAACACTTGAAACCTCATTTGTCGATGTTGGAAGGTCTTGTCCTAAGCGGAGGATGATCATTGTACGCTTGCTTTGCGTAGTAGTATACAGTTATGTTTATGATGGCTATTAATTGTTGGTTTCTTTAGCCTAATCTTAGTCCATGCGGCTAACATAGTTTGAGGCTCTCCGTTATGGAGTACCGGATCCATATAGCCCAGGGTTACAAGATGGTAGTGAAAAGCTACATAGTTCAGGACTAAATTTTACGTGATCATGTCTTGATGTTCCTTGTCCAATGTCCCATACTTTAGTATTTTCACTGATGATGATAATAAGCTTTATGACTAGTTTTATAAATAAATGTTTTATCCCTTTTCCAAGGTTGTAAGCCAATATTCGCCTTACTGACTGTCCCCAGACGTTGCATCATTCCATGATGTAGGTTCGGAGGAATTTTTTCATTGTTTGATGTAGCATTAGGGAACTTATAGTCTCTCTTGGACAGTTGGTGATAAATGGTGAGCCCTCCATCATCCGGAAGGCGATTGTTCATTTATCTTATGTTTTCATCCTATCATTTTAAGATTTTTTTATGGCATAGTTGGAGTCTTGTCCCAACATAGGAGTATTCTTAAAGTTAGAGACTTCGTAGGTAGTGTTGGATAATTGTTTGAATTTGATTTTTAAGATATGAATGTTTCTTTATTTAAATGTTGAACTTTTTTAATGGTCTTGTTTCGGCAACTTTAAATATGACTATGCTTGTGATATAATGCTAAAGAATCATCTCAGGCCTTCATTGGTTTGGGATTTCCGTCATAGCCAAAGCCCCGATTCAGAACGAGACAATATGTGATGAATTTACTAGTGTTAATTCTTTGTCCAACCAGTGAGCAGAAGTGGGAAAAACATTGGTGCATTGTGAGAATGGGCATAGAGTTAGCTCGAGACATTAGTTTTAAATAAATTTTCAAAAAGAGATGTAGAAAAGGAGCCCTATTTTTATTACGAATGGTGGGGGTCCCAATTAGGGATGTCCAAATGATGGTTAATGTAGGTGGATAAAAATACAATACAAAGTATGAAAATGTATGGGGACATGAGATCACCTCAACAGATACCTCAATTAGGGGAGAAGAAGTTAGTTGTAGAGTCATAATTAATAAAAATAGCTATACTGCTTGTGCTAATGTAATTTATAATTAGTTTTTTTTATTTTAGGAGCGAATTCAAAGTAAGATAGGGTGTGGTGGACAAAAGACAATATTCAATTTGATCAAAGACTTTTTTTAAATTTATTTTCATCATGACACTACCTTTCTTACTCTTAGTGTATTAACATAATTGTAGATTTCTTGATTTGGGATAACGTTATCACTAGCTCTTTTAACCTTGAGGAAACTAGTCTGGTAAGGTCGATAAGCTTGGTTAAATAAAGTTTGATACAATTAACAATAAATTTTTTGATGACCTCATAAATGGTGTTACACAAACCAAATAGGTCTCATTTTGTTTCCCTCAATGTTTCTTTTTGTTTATCAATTGATCAATTTTATCACTGACTACACATAATTTATTTACGTAAATAATCTCATCTCACAGCAACTGCTTTCTCACAGCAGTTACATTATCACATTATGTCTCAAATGCTTTTATCTAATTTTGCCACAATTTTTGTTTTTGTTTCCATAACTAATGTTGCTTCATAACTACAAAATATACAGACACATAAATTTTATTACAACTCCAGTGCTCACCAAGAGATCTTTTAACTACTTAGCCTCATCATTAACAAACAAAACAATAAATTATGTTTGACTAGTTTTAATTTTATAACACCCCGCCATGGCTAATCATATAATAACCCATGAACTTTGTCTTATTTAAATCAAAGATTTAATTAGCATCACTACTAAAATGAGAAGTCCACTAAATTCAATACCAATGTT
>NW_025860839.1:22953-27028 GCF_002878395.1 Capsicum annuum
TATGTAAGTTAGATCGGGTACCATGCCGGTACGGATATATTTATGTTGGATCGGGTACCATGTCGGTACGGATATGTATATGATGGATTGGGTACCACGCTGATACAGATATGTATGTGTTGGATCAGGTACCACGTCGGTATGAATATATATGTGTTAGATCGGATACCACATTGGTACGGATATATGCATGTTGGATCGGGTACCACGCCGGTATGGATATGTATATGATGGATCAGGTACCACGCCGGTACGGATATGTGTATGTTGGATTGGGTACCATGCCGATACGGATATGTATATGATGGATTGGGTACTACGCTAGTACGAATATGTATATGGTGGATCGGGTACCACTCCAGTATGGTACATGAACATAGATTGTTCCCTGCAGGTCATGACTATTTGGGCAAAAATAAGTCCTATAGCATGTGTGTACATATTTGTGTTGAGTCTGTGGATGTTTACAGTATGGTTGATACTCTTGATAGTTATGTGGCTTGTTTGTGAGCACTATTTGATCTGTTATTTCTGTATTGTTGATTCATTTGGTATTTGATTGTGTGATATGTATTTGAAGAAGTGAAACTTTGTACTTACTTATATGTTGATTGACTTGCTTCATTTATACGTGTTTTAATCGTAGATTACCAGAATGACTAGTTATCATTCTTTAATATTATATGAGAGAATTTGGTTGTTAGCCCGAGAGTTTAGTGTGGGTTGTCTATAATTACGGGTTTGTTCCTGTGAATATGAGTAATGAAAAAGATAAAGTGAATAAAGAAGAATAGTGATGTATTAGCGTTGTATTGTGGTCGATTGTGTGAATTAATGAGGCTAGAGCATGTTAGTAGTGAATATAATATTGATGGAGTTGGAAGAGTAATTGGATGATGTAACTTATATAGGTAAAGTAATAATGTTATTACAACCTTGGTTGAATTATATTCATTCAAGATGTCATGAATTATTTTTCTTAATTCTATTTTATGATTATATGAACTAACACGGTCGGCCGATGATGCGTACTAGTAAGAGTGGTTGTACTGACCCTACTCTTCTACATTCCTTATTGGGGTGTAGACTGAATGCAGGTTAGTTTGCAGGTACTAGATGGATGATGACATTCAACACCAACTTCTGCACTTTCTTCCTGGCCGATGTTAGAATCCTTATATTATTTATTTCATTGTCAGTCTATGTTGTAATAGGTAGCTCTTGTACACGTCGACCAAGTCTTGGGATAGCAAAGGACATTTGTAAGAAGTTTTTGAAAAAGTTTATTTATTGGTATTTAATTTACTTTATTATATTTAATTCAATATTTTCTTAAAAACAAAAGTCTTCCGCATATTTTTAGTTGGTTCATAAGGGTTCTCCTGACTACTTAGAATAGCGTAGGTGTTCGCACGGTCCATTAGTTTGGGTCGTGACATTTTTTTAGTAATTTGCAATTTATATACAATTAAGCTATGCACATTTCTCATTTTAACATATTGTATAGGTTAATTAATATGACTCAAGTTAAAGATATAATCCTAATATCAATTTTGAAATTATTTACTAACCTCTTTACTCAACAGAAATTTTAGATAAATGTTAATCTTGAATAATATTTTTTTTTTCGTTTTACAAGGACATTAATAAGTGTTTAATTTTGAAAAATATGAAATATATTGTATCGAAGCCTTAGGTAATTAAATAACCTGATTCGAAATGCAGTGTGTACGATACTGATCATTAGAATAATCGTCAAATTAATGGTATAGATTTTCTTTTTTCTATTATATGAATATCCATAGTTGAATTTAGTTTCCCCTCCGAACAATTTATTGTCACTCTCTTTTGGTGGGTGATTGACTACTTATCGTGAACAGGATCGTCGATCACATATATTGATTCGACGAATAATCACGGTGAATAATTATTGTGGTTTATTGCACACGCAAGTGTACGTGATCGTACAAGTAATATAATGACACAAAAGAATCGAATATCGAACCCACGAGGACTACTTGATTAGTAGTTTACTTAATTTCAGTTCCGACAATATTATATTCAAGTATTTCAGAGGATCAAAATAGTTGTAACAATTTAATGAATATTTTAACTAATAAATAAATAACAAAGTGTGTCGATCGCAACGTAAGCTAAGTTGTAAACAATCCGAGAGAGAATTCCAGGGTTGAGGCACTCTTAATAATCCTATAAATCTCTATTTTTATCGTGGTTGCGTTGATTATTGGGTTGTTGATTCGCAGGGTTTAGATTACGATCATGGTCTTACGAGCCTCTAATCTTCCACCCAAACGTACATTGCAACTACATCATTGAGCGGGGATACAATAATCCATTTAGATGCTTTAAGTTATCTTCCTGCATTTGAACCAAACAAGGCTTCTAGGGATATTCCTATTCCAGCCGCTACTTCAAATCCTTTGTTCTATAAAGGAATAAGAACTTGCTCCTTAGACTCTTCGATCTACCTTGATGATTCTCCTTTTGGGTTCAAAAGAAGATTATGGATGTATTTTAATGATGGTCATTCATTAAAATAGTAAAAATAAGAGACTAAGAACAACCCATGCGACAAATCAACGTTAACCACTCTAAGAATATCAAAATATAATCATGTGTTCGGCCTCAACCCTAGAATAAGGGTGTTTAGCCACTCATGTTCGAAATTAACATCAAATAAATATAATTAATCATACAAAAATCAATGTTGAAAGATGAAAAATAAAAGAACCCAAATAATACTCTCGTAATTGGTTTTGCCTTGATTTTCCGTATGCCAAAGATGTTTACAAATTGTATTAAGTGTCCCTTTTATAGTAGGGATTGATGCATGAAAATTAGTCTTCATCGTGTCATTGACATTATCATGGAGAATAAGGTTCATGACATGCCATTATCGCGGATGCATACTGGAATGTGCCATCCAAAATAATCCAACCTCCGTTCCATAGAGTTTATCGCGTTCCATGGAGTTTATCGCAGACCGTGGCACGGGGCTATTGAGAAACTTCACTGGAATTTTCCATCGAATTAAAACTCATCCATGTGCCACGTAGCTTAACGCTGAGGTTAACCTCCGTGGCAGGGAGGCTTGTCATTTTATTCCTTTCCAGTTCCTTGTATATTTTCTTGCTTTCGTACTTTGTTCCGTCCTTTCCAATCTTTTTTCTAGTGTCTTCATGCTCAACATGTAACTCCAAATGCCTCCATGATCCAATAGCTTCCATGTTAATACATCAAAGCATGTACAATTGCACCACGATTAAGCCCTGCAACACTAATCATGTCCATTAGCTCGAGAATATGATTTTAGCTCAAACACAATATAATTAACAAATTTTAGTTCATAGATCAAGTACAAGTATGGGTAAATATTGGCACTTGGACGTATAAATATGCCCAAGATCACCACCCCACACTTAGAATCTTATTCGTCCTCGAGCAATTCCAGGCAATCATTATGGTCCAACTAGGATTCATACCACAATTTGAATAAGATACTTTTGTTGGGCACACATAGGTTACATGTGACTCATCAATTTTCACCTCAAACATGTCATATCACATTGAAAACACATGATTACTATTTTCAAACTCCCTATCCTCAAAAGTGGACTCTAGAATGCTAGCAAAATTTTTGCACATTATTCAATCAAGCAGTCCTACTAGTCACCTAACTATCCTCCACATGCACCCTCACAACAAGATGATTACCTATATCCACTCACAATTTTGCAATCTATAATAAGCATGAGTACATAGAGAATAAATTTCTCTCACTCTCGCAAAGAATTCACACATGATATATGATGAACCACAGGCTTTCCTTTAGTGTATTACTCTATTAAATCAAATGTTAGGATTAAGGATCAACTAGGTCTTTAAAGGTTGTAATGTAAGCTAAGGGACGGATAGGAACTCTTTGAGTAAAAATAGTGGCTAATTTCCCTAAGTGCTTTAATACATACAAGAACATTAAATACTCAATTAACAACTAATTCTTCTCCTTATCTATCTTCCCCCTTTTCTTTTCTTTTGGCCGCATATCATAAAG
>NW_025860839.1:30028-52037 GCF_002878395.1 Capsicum annuum
GGGTACAGGCCACATGTGAGGCTACAAAAGAAAATAGGCTATAGGCTTAACAGGGCTCACTAGGAATATTCGCAAGGGTAGGTAAAAAAGGTCTAAAACATGGCTATAAACAAAATGTATACATCATTTCCTAAATCCAACACCCTTTAATTCATTTTGTAAACACACCGAAAAAGTTTTAGACATCACTATGCATCTGGAATAACTACATAATCTCACTCAAACCTGGTTCATGCTAGATTCAAATAGGATCTCTGTAGACTCTCGATACAGTAATCGTACAAATTCAAAATGAAGCCAACAACCCAAGATTTACATAATTGAGGCCAGATGTTTGAAAATAGCATCCCTATTTTTACTTTGACATGCTTCTTTCTAGAACGAGTGTTTCTCATGTCATGTGGTTATATGGCCCAACACAAAGTACCTCGCACTAGAGTACTGGTTAGGTTCTTCTCACTTGTTTATTCCCTAAGACTAATTCCCCTTAAGACGATCGTCATCCATCCATCCATCATAGAGGAAGGCACTTAACTATGATGAGTTGTTAGAATCACCCTAAGGGAAAAAAATTTACTCCTAAAATTGAATTAAACTTAGATAAGCAAACAAAAATTATGAACTTAAAATAATGAAATAAGCAAAGTAAATTTAAATATCCAATAACAACAAAAAAATGGAGGTAGCAAACAAAAAGTGCGAAGAATGAGAACCACCACCCCACACTTAAAATGTAGCACTATCCTCAATGCTTGTAGACATAACCAAGTAATGAGGTGGTGTAGCACTCCCTGATTAGGCTTCATCCATGTCATCATCAACACCTGGACCATAGGCCTCTGCTCCCAAATATGGGTCCATAGACTCCTTCTTCTCTAACTCAATATCAGAATCTCTCATATGTCGCTCCTATCTATGGGAACATCATCATCAATAGGTTCTACAAAATCTGGGCCTATTTGCAGCAAGGTCCAGACATGATGAACGAGTGCGTAATCCAACTCCGCAACATAAATTTCCTCCCTCATTGATGGTCTACCCCTACTGTCAACTGAAGAATTTACAGCCCGTATATGTGGACAGTAATATTATCATCCCGATCATGACGCTTGAGAAAAAAAAATCACTTGCCCATCAGCCACATCCAATCCACGAGTCCTGGTCACATTAATAGGGCACATTTCTACAACTGGCCTATAATCCAATGCCTCCCCCACAATATTGTGACCCCTCAAAAACCTAGTCAACAAACCATGTAACCCATATTTGAACCACTGGTGGTAGCATACCTTTT
Organism: Capsicum annuum; assembly: GCF_002878395.1. NCBI lineage: Eukaryota > Viridiplantae > Streptophyta > Magnoliopsida > Solanales > Solanaceae > Capsicum > Capsicum annuum. The sequence goes on from NW_025860839.1 coordinate 31,323, forward strand.
TCATTGCAGCCAGGATAGCAACACCTACATTAATATCAATGTCATCCGCATCAAAGCATAAATCAGGCAGACTCTATCATGAGTAACATTTGTTATATATTTCTATGAAATGAGGTAATCATAGATAATCTTTAACAACATGTGTGCCTTCCTTGTTCATTAAGCATATGGGAATGCCAGGCAGAGGACACTTTCTCTGTTACAAACCCACCTAGCTTTTGATATGTTTCTGCACAATAAATGTCTGATGTAGGTATATGGTGGGGTAATATTAGCTCCCTTAATGGGAGTGCATCTTCCTATGGAGTACCTAAGATAACATTCAAATAATGGGTCGAGAAAGTCACTACCTGTCCATGGATCTTTACCTCGAAATTGGGATCCTTGGGTTCCGGTTGGCATAAAATTCTTTGATAAGGTACAAGTTGCACTATGTGGGCTGCTCCAATAGGAAGTTCATGTATAGCTTCTCCAACCTCCGTACTCCCATAGTAAGCTTGCCTAGTTGACGAACTCATCCAGGGGGTACTTGATCTAAATGTGCTTTGAGTACCATTTCTTTCTAACTTTCTCGACCCATATAGTTCCATAAATACATTACTAACCATAGGGAACTACAGGAACTCTTAGTACCCGACTTTGTCTGTTTCTTTTTTTGGAAGGCTTAGAGGGACCAATAATATCTTTTATCATTTATTATCTGCTGTCCATAGTATCTGTCAGTCTAAATATGCAACAAATAAGTGAAAAGGTGCATATATTTTAACTAGCAAACACTAAGTGTAGGCTGATTTAGGGGCCACCCCATACTTAGTTGCTAGTATAGGTGCATAAGATGTGAAACTAGGGAACTTAGAATTCCTCTGTTCCGCATTATAATCTCATTTCTTTTTTTTTCTCACAATACTTAATCAACAATAAATAACTTGGGTGTTACTTTACTCAACTTAAAGCCTACCCCACACTTTGCGCACAACATAATTCCACAAAACCATTAAGTTTCTGCAGTCTAGCACATAATAATATTATGATTTTTGTGCAAGCACATGTATAACCATGACTCATAGGGACCAAACATTTCATCATTACTTAATAATACTCACTTAACATAATGTTCATAATGCAACGATGATATAACATTCCAAGCGATTATAGTGATCATACATGTACAGTGAGCATGCCCTACTATACGATGACCAAAACTTCTTCTTGTGCACAAGACAAATCATTCTTACTTTGAAGAGGTACCAACAATACAACCTTCATGATATCTAAGAAGGCAAAACAACATATGCACCTCAAAATAACAACTAAAGCACATACCTTGGTTCATCAGTCCTAATTCCACACGAGAGTAATATCAAACACGACTAAGGGAGATAATAGAATAATCTATCAAACACCAACAAGCATGGCTTAATTTATATCAGCATACCAAATTTTCATAAGAATAGGAATACAACACCAGTCTCCACACAATTACCATGCTTAATTAAGTTTCAAGAATGGTAAATCAAAGTCATTCTAGTAGCACAACTCAACACACATACCATAGCATAATTTAAAATCGAATTCCTAAGAATAAGTCTCAAAATTACACTCAAGTGTTAGTGCATAAAGCAGTTTCACAGTTTAAAGAAAGCATAGTGATTTAAAGCACCTTAAAGCGCACATGGTGGTGTTTAACTGTGTATCCACAACTCAATGCACCAAGAACTCCCCACTTAACTTAGAGAACTTCAAGTATTCAAACAATTTACCTAATAAGTTTTTGATTACTATAATTAGATAAATGGAAATACAGAAATCTCAAGTATTTACCCGAATTGAGATATCGGAGAAAAGAGAAGAGAGATCCTTTAGGCATGACACACTTTAGGGGTTATACGAAAAGGGGAGGGTGGCATGATAGTTTGAGAGAATTTTGAGGGAAATTGGGGATTTAGGGGTTTTAAGAAGGGGATTTGGGTTATAAGGGGTGGGTTTAGGTAAAACCCAACTTTTAAATTGACAAAACCCAAACAAGACCCCTCCGTATCACGAAACTTAGTCTCTACGATAAGCTCCATGACACAGGGTTATTCAGAGGATTACTAGATTAGCCTCCAGAGTATTTCCCTTTCTCATGACATAGACCTTATCATAGAGGATAGTGATATAAGTGAAAGTGTATCATGGCTACGGTTTAGGGATGAAGAGGAATATTGCGATCCCTCATGAGGAGATCGAAAGAATGAGGACTACTTTGTTGTGTTTCGGGATTTGGGTCACTTTTGTATCCAATAGATTTTAGGATCACTTTTGGGCCCATTGTGTAATAAATAGCCCATGGCATAAATAACTAGTTTTCTTTCATTTTTAGGTAGATGATTTTGGATATGTTTTGAAATACACTTGCAAGTGTTTATGTTAAGCTTGTTGGGAGCTTACGGATTGTCTAGAAACATGGGTTGTGAGGGTTCAATTTCCCTCTCGGTCTTTGTAGGAGAATTGATGCTTGTAGTCGGATTATGTTTGAGGGCCTCAATTTATTATATAGTGGTTTGCTTACATTCCTTTTCTTGTGTTATTCTATCTATCCTTTATGTTATTGTTTCATTTTCTTTTGTTGTCCTTGTTTTCGTATTATTTCTAGTTTTTTGTTTTACGTCTTGTATCATTTGGTATCAGACCGAGCTTAGAATCATTCCCAGGATTCTAGTCTTAGGTCTTGTTGTGTTGGAAAATTGAAAATCCAAAAAAAATTCACTATTCACGTTTTTGCCTTTAGGTCAAATTTTGAGTCTTTGATTTTATTATTTTTCTTGTGTTTTGGTGTTATATTCTTGTTTCCTAACTCCATTAGAGACTAAACCTTGAATTTGAGCTCAATCGGAGGTGAATCAGAGGGTCTACCATTATTGAGAAGCTTAAGTTTGAATGTCGAAGGTGGAGTTAAAATATAGAATGTTTGGTTGAGAATCTAAGTAAATTGATGCTTGGAATGTGTTTAGTAGGTTGAAAATAGCCTAAGTTCAAAATTTCACCGCATTCCGAGCAAGGGTTGAAGAGTTAGAGCATTTTGATGTTGTTGGTGTTCTTGGAGCAATTCAAATCTTCAAGGGGAATTTTCTTCAAAAGGTAGTTGTTTTATCCTAAAAAGTGAAGAAAAAGGTTTTAAAAAGTGTTTGTACAAGTACCTAAAGAATATTCCACAAGAGAGTACAAGGAGGATCCATTTAGAGGGCAAAAGGGCTATTTCAAGAGAGAGTGGCGGGTGCCCAAGGTGCTCTTGGTCTGCTCCAGTAGGTCCAATGCTACTAAAACCAGTAGGGGGAGGTCCTATTTAATCCAAGGTGTGATGGAAATGTTCCCCACCTGATGCAGCAACTCCCCAAACGCACCTCAACACAGAACACCTTAAATTGAGCATAAATCAGCCCCAACACATACCGAACACAATTCAACACTTCTCCAACATCAATTAAACTTCTAAAAAACTTCTCATCACTTCAAAACATCATTTAATAAGGTTAAAACACATCAATTTCATCTCTTAATTCCTCCTTTCATTTCTTTGATTCTTGAAACTAATTCACAACTAAACCATAATGTACTTAGATGTTCAATTGGTTCTTATTTTCTCTTCTTTTGTGACTTCATTTCTTTTGTATTTTCCTTATTTTATATTAGTTTAGCACTTGAAATTCAAGTTCTTCAAGTCCTTCACTTATTAATAGAGTCATATACATTAAGCAACCAAGACCAACAAGTTGAGCTAAATTGTGAGCAAACCAAACACTTAGATTGAGAGTGTTAATTCCACTAACTTTAACCTTGTTGCTAGTTATGTTTGAGTGTCTTGTTGATAGGTAATATGACCAAGTATGATGAAATCCAACCTACTTCAAGCAGGGAAAGTTTTGACACCTTGGTCAAGGCAATTATGGGAATGCGTCAAGATATGAATGAGAAGTTGTCCATTTTGGAGGAGAGAGTGACGAATTCAAATAGAAGGTTGGTGAGTGTGGTAGGAAACCAAAATTCTTCCAATTCTACTCCTTAAATCTACCTCCAATCATCCTCAAGTGTGCAAGTTCAAGAGACTTTGGCTACTATCTCTCCTAGAACTCTCCACCATATGTTCTACCATTCCTCACAAGTAAGTGCTCCCTTGCCTACCACCACTACTACCAACAAAACTCCACGACATGTAGCCCGACCACTACAATCCAACTAACAAATTCCCCAAAACACCACCCAAACTCCCCAAATCCTCACTCCACCCTATCAAACACCCCCAATTCAAGTTCCAAATTATTGAATTCCCCAAGGATTGAACCTAAAAGGCCTTAATCCCCAATACCACCTACCCTATCAAGTACCCCAAATCCAATTACCGTACTTCTAAAGGCCACCAAATATGAATCCACCCTACTAAGCTCCACTTAACCAAATTCCACCACTCCAAATGCCACCAAACCAAGCCATTTAAGTTCAAGGAGAGTTTGTAGGACATGTTGAAGGAGGTTATGGATATAGTGAACAAGGGTATGTCCCAAGAGACCAATATGGCTATGGAGGTCATTATATGGGTCTAAATTCTATCAAGGTCACTCTTCTTAGATTTCATGGAAGTAGTGATCCCGAAGGGTACCTCAAATTAAAGTCACAATGTAATAGGGTTTTCCAAGCTAATGATTTTCCCAATCTTAAGAAGAAGACCTATGTCGTCTCTTAATTTGAAGGATATTCTTTGAATTTATGGTAATCGGCTAAGAGAACACAAGGGATCCTTCATGGAGGTCAATATCAACCATGGGATATTATGAAGGCCCTTATGAGAGCCAAGTATGTACTAGAGAGATATAGATAAGGTTTGATTTCCAAGTTGTACAATTTGAGACAAGAAGACAAGAATGTTGAAGCATAACATGATGAATTTCAAAATCTACTCTTGAAGCTTGATTATAAAGAGGATGAAGAGCAAACCAAGATTCAGTTTAACATAGGATTAAATTAAGAGATTGCCTCTCGAATGTTAATACATAAGTTTGCCCAGATGGATGATATTTTGGAAGTGGCTATTGATGTTGAGAGATATATCAAGTTGGAGAAGGAGGCAACTAAGTCTAAGGTGGGGAATCAATTATCCTCCAATTAGATTCAAGGCTTCAACTTTAAAAAGACTTTTAAGAAGAAAACCATTGAGAAGAGTGCTCCAAAATATCCTCTTAGAGAAGGAGGTAATCCCAATCTTAAGGGTACTCAATGATTTAAATGTCAAGGATGGGGTCACCGAATGTGTGAGTGTCTAACAAGACGAGCCATCATACTTCAAAAAGGTGATCCATACTATAAAGATGAAATGGAGCATGGGGAAGGAGTTTGTGATATTGATTAAAATGTGGAGATTGATGTGACTCTATGTGATAGGGATCTTATTGTTCCAAATTTTCTAGCCAAAAAAGTGCCGATGGAGGAAGTTTGGCCTCAAGAAGGTGAGCTTAGCATTATATTTTACCTGGATACACATGTTATGCTCTCTAATTCCTTGATCCTGAACATGATGAAATCTTGAATTTAAGGACAAATTCTCTTTAATAAGGAGACAATGATACAAGTGAAAGTGCATCATATGAAGAGGAATTTTGCTATCCCCTATGAGGAGATTGGAAGAATGGAGACTACTTTGATATGTTTTGGGCTTTGGGTTACTTTTGGGCCCAATATATTTTAGGTTCACTTTTGGACCCATTGTGTAATAAATAGCCCATGGCTAAAAATATCTAGTTTTCTTTCATTTTTAGGTAGATGATTTTGGATATGTTTTAAAATACACTTGCGAGTGTCTATGTTAAGATTGTTGGGAGCTTACGGATTGTCTAGAAATGAGGGTTGTGAGGGTTAAATGTCTCTCTTAGTCTTCATAGGAGAATTGGTGCTTGTAGGAGAATTGCGTTTGAGGGCCTCAATTTAGTATATTATGGTTTGCTTACATTGCTTCTCTTGTGTCATTATATCTATCCTTTATGTTATTGTTTTATTTTTCTTTATTGTACTTGTTTTCATATCGTTTCCAATTTTTTGTTTTTCGTCTTGTATTAGATAAGGTTCGTGGCACGAAGGGATCACGGAGGGCTACTGAATTTTGCCTTTGGGGGAATTTTCCCCCTTTTTTCTTGCCTTCAATTTTCATTAACTTAATACACATTTTATGTAACTGATAACCTCCAAAACAAAAAATTTTACTCACTTTTGATTCTTCCCCATGCCATGAAGTTTCTCATTCCTGCAAACTCAACAAAAACAACAAAAACACGTAAGAAAAGTAGGTGCCTCCCACCTAGTGCTTTAGTTTAGGTCGTGGATCGACACATCTTTTTGTTTTTTTTTGATTTCTTATCTCTTTTTTTCAATTAAAAAGGAAATAAACTATGCTATTACATTACATTCGTGGGTTGCCTCCCACTTAACGCCTTATTTAATATCATGGAACGACCAAGCTCAGTCTCATTATTCTTAAAATATGATGGACGTCTTCTGCATATCCACCCGATCCGCCCAATAAAGCCTAAATCTCTGTCTATTTTCTAGAAATGTTGTAGTTTTGTCCTCGCGCCAAAGTTCAACAGCCCCATGAGGGGTCATTCTCACAACTTCAAAGGGTCCAAACCACTTGGATCTTAATTTTCTCGAAAATAGCTTCAGCCTAGAATTGAATAACAACCCTTGATGGCTAGGCTCAAAGACTTAAGCCATAATCTGCATATCATGTCATCTTTTGGTTTTCTCCTTATACAACTTTGCATTTTTATATATATTTAAGTGGAATTCATTAAGATCACACAACTGTAGAAGCCTCTTATTTCTAATAGCCTCTGAATCAAGATTTAATTTCTTCACAACCCAATAAACCTGATGCTTAAGATTTACGAGCAAGTGACACACTTTTCCATACACTACGCGATAATGAGAAGTCCCAATAGGCATTTTGTAGGCTGTTGTATATGCCCATACTGCATCATCTAGCTTAACTGACCAATCCTTATACTGACCATTAACTATCTTCTTCAGAATCTACTTGATTTTTCTGTTAGATACTTTTACTTGGCCACTCGTCTGTGGATGATATGTAGTGGCCACCTTGTGTCTAACTCCATATTTTTCCAACAAGTTCATGAACCAATGATTCATAAAATGCATTTCTCCATCACTAATGACTGCTCTAGGTGTGCCAAAATAAGAGAATATATTCTTTTTGAAAAATTTCATCACCTCCTTAGCATCTTTAATGGGAAATGCTATAGCCTCTATCCACTAGGACACATAATCTACAGCCACCAAAATATACATATCACTATTCGATGGATGAAATGGGCCCATAAATTCTATCCCCCACACATAAAAACATCTCTACTTCAAGGATATCATTTAGGGGTATTTTATGGAGCCTTGAGATAGTGCCTATTCTATGGCACTGAACACATTCTCTCACATAAGCTATAACATCTCTGAATAATGTAGTCCAATAGAAACTAGACTATAAAACATTTTGTGTTGTCCGTTCACCTCGATGATGACCTTCATAAGGTGATGAATGACAAATTTCTAGCCTCTATTCGTATTCAGCTTCTGAAATACATCTTCTCACAATTATATCAGCACCTTTTTTGAAAAGATAAGGCTCATCCAATATGTATAAGTGGGAATCATGGAAAAACTTTTTCTTTTGTTAAATTATGTCATTTGGAGGATAAATACCACTAACTAGCAAGTTCATGATATCATCATACCATGGAACCTCTACTACATCAAGTGCTATCAAGCCTTAATAAGTGGTTGACCACTTGATTTTCTGCTCTCTTTCTATGACAAACCTCCAAATAAAATTCTTGGAGCAGAAGAATCCATATGATAAGCCTCGACTTTTCATCTATTTTGTTGAACAAATATCAAATGGTAGCATGATCAATATGGACAATCATTTTCGTACTCACCAACTATGCTCTGTACTTGTTAAATGCATAGAAAAGTTCCAGCATCTCTTTCTCTATGACTGTATAATTGACCTGGGCTACATCTAAGGTTTTACTTGCCTAGTAGATGGAATGAAATACCTTATCTTTGCACTTCCCCAATACTTCTCCAACAGCCACATCACTCATATCACATATCATCTCAAATCGTAGTCCTCAATCAAGCGTAATTAGGATGGGTTCTTTTGTTAATCTTCTTTTTATATATTCAAAGTCAAACATTACCTATTTCTCTAGTAGCTTGTATATAGGACTTGCTATCTTATAGAAGTCTTGACAAAGTATTTGTAAAACCCCGCATGCCTGAGAAAGCTTCTCACACCTTTCACTGATACTGCATATGGTAGTTTTTCAATGACCTTCACTTTGGTATTGTCCATCTCAAGTCCATTGTATGACACCAAGGACTATATCCTCTTTGACAAAAAAGTGGCATTTCTCCCAGTTTAATATGAGGTTAGTCTCCTCACACCGAGCAAAAACCTTGTCTAAGTTCTGCAAGCACATATCAAAACAATTACCAAAAACTAAAAAATCATCCATAAATCCCTTAATAAAATACTCCACCACATCATAAATGATAGCCATCATGCATCTCTGAAAAGTTGCTGGTGCATTGCATAGACCATAGGTGCCATAGGGACAGGTGAACGTTGTTTTTCCTAATATCTTGGTGCTATGGATATCTGATTAAATCTTGAATACCCATCCAAAAAGTAGTAACATTCCTATCCTATCAACCTATCAACATTTGATCAAGAAAAGGAATGGGGTAGTGATCCTTCTAAGTGGCATCGTTCAACTTTCTATAATCTATATAGATCCTCCACCGAGTCACTGTACAAGTTGAAATCAACTCATTATTCTCATTATTTACAATATTCATCCCTCATTTCTTTGGAACAAATTACACAGGACTGACCCATTTACTATCTGAGATGGAATAAACTATCCCAATATCAAACCACTTAATGACTTCTTTTCTGACTACTCTTTTCATAAAAGGATTCAATCTTCGTTGATATTGTACAAGTGCTTTGTATCCCTTCTTTATAAATATTTTGTACATACAGAAGGTAGGAATGATTCCTTGTATCTGACATTTGCCATTCTATTACCTTCTTCCTTCTCTTCAATACTGTCATGCCTCTTTCATCTACACATCAGATAAGCCTACAGATACATCATAGGTAAAGTATTATCATCACTAAGGAAAACATATTTAAGATGGGAAGGTATATCCTTAAGGTCTAGCTTTAATGCTTCTTCAATAGATGCCTTGGGAGAGGGACCAATGGATCTATTCAAAGGCTTAAATTCAATTTTTTTTGGAAATAATGCTTGCCACATGCAGAATCTGAACCATTTTAACAACTTCAACATCACCAAAAAGATCATATCCCATAATACTCACTCCAAGGGGTCCTTGGATGTAATAAGGTGAAAGTGAGACTCAAGATCCAAGACTGTGATAGTGAATAGTTCTTTGTATACTGCAGGTAACTTTATTGACTTCTATACGTAAAATACCTCGACCTTGTCAGGAGCACACATAGTCAATTATTCTAAACTACATCAATCAATGAATGCCCGATTGCTAAAAAGAGACATCCCTAAATAAATGGGACTTCTAGATTAACATCAAAATCAAGAGTCATAAAATCCATAGGGAAGATAAGTGACCCCACTTGCACCAATACATCTTTAATAGTTTTATCTAGTCTGGCAAGCGAACAGTCAGCTAACTGCAAAACAACTATGGTGGGTCTCGAGCTGCCTAGACCCATATTATTGAATAATAATATAGGCATAAGATTTATTCTCACCCTAAGATCCCATAGACCTCGAGCACTTATTGATTGCCTAATTGTAATCTGAATGGTGAAGATCCCTGGATTTTTTAACTTTATGGGCAACCTATTCTGAATTCGTGATGTACACTCTTCAGTAAGGGCCATAGTATTACATTCAGTCAGGCAGTTCTTGTTGGACACTATGTCCTTTACGTACTTATCATACTTCGAAACACTCTACAAAATATCAATAAGAGGCAGTTTAATGTGAACCTATTTTAACACATAAATAAACTTCTTGTGGCAAGCTTTCTGTTGGTGTTTCCAGAACTTTTGTGGGAATGGTGAAGGTGGCATCACACTTTTCTCCTTGGTTTTTGCCCTTTCTACTTTATCTTCCATTACTTTCTTCTTATCCTTTTCTTTTTTACCATCAATAGCCTTGTGATTCACCTACTTGGGTTCCAACTTCTTTATTTGCAACCCACTCTAAGTGTTGATTGGCCTATTTTAGATTTGGCTCGAAAACCTTCCTAAGGTCTAGTGTTTTGTGCTCCTATAATCTAACCTATTTGAACCTCCAAGTCCTTGTAATCATCTACTGGTTTATCACATCTACTACTAACTATGCTTGAGTAGCCGTAATCTACTTTAGCATCTCTTTAATATTACTTGATTGAGAGGTGGATTGATTTCCTAGAACAGCTTCTGGTGATTCTAATTTAGTGGCCCACGGTATTGATTAGCATTTTGTGCTTGATTTACACCCCATAAGAAATTAGGATGATTTCGCAAGTTAGGATTGCTAGTGTTTCCAATGTTCTGATGTCTATAACAATTTGCATTTCCTACATAGTTGACAAACTCTAGATTAGCTATACAAAAATCTTCTGTATGATCACTCTTTCCGTATACCTCGCACCAAGTCTGATCCTGATGAATTATATTTTCTATTACTGGAGTGGACTGTGTGATCCCCAAATTCATATTGGTGAACTAGGTAGTTATTTGATTCTATAGTGCAGTAATCTGTGTTGATATACCCGTAAACTGTTCAACCTCCAAAACACCTGCAACCTTCTTTGGATCACTTCTTGTTATATCAGTATGCCACTCAGCATTCCCCTATGAAATATGATTCAACAGTGTGTACAATTCATTATACGTCTTCTCTAGTGCTGGCCTACTAGCTGCTGAATTTAGGAGAATCTTGGTGTTTGGCTCAAGAACTTCAATGAAAGTATGTACTAATACATCATTAGTTTGGTGATGGTCAGGGAAATTTCTGAGCATAGCCTTGAATCTTTCCCAGGATTGGTAAAGAATCTCTCCATCTTTTTGCCTGAAACTCAAAATCTCACTTCTCAAATATGCTATCTTCCTAGATAGAAAGAATCGAATAATAATTTTTGAGACAAATTATCCCAGGAAGTGATGGAGTTTGGTGGTTTAGGATTTAACCACCTCGTTGCTTCCCCCAGTAGAGAACAGGGGAAGAAGGCCAGTTTGACATAATCAGTAGATACCCTAGTAGAAATTTAGGTATCAGTGATCTCTAGAAAGTTCTGTATGTGCTGTTATTGGTCCTCATGAGATAAATCTATAAACTGCCCACTCGTGTGCAAGAGTTGCACTATATCTTTCTTCAATTCAAACCAACCACCTAAAACTGTCTTGCAGATACTATTAGTAGCATTGTTCGTAAGTGGGATTGTCACTTTATAAATAGGTCCAGATTCTATTCTATTTGCAGAAACAGCTGGAGACATCGGAGCTGGGGTAATTGGAATAATAGGAACATAATTCACCTGATCTTCCATTTGAATTTGCTGAATTGGGTGTTGAAGTGTTGCTGCCCTTCACCTTTGATGAAATATCCATTCAAGTTTTGACTAAGGCTCAACCAATTCTTTTTCTCTTGCCTGTCTGATACATCACTTTTTCTGCAAAAGTCAGCCGCTAAGATCAAGTTGTTAACACTTAAATTTATTATCAAAAGAAAAAAATTAGAAAATTACTAATTATTTGAGTCCCTGGCAACAACACTAAAAACTTGTTGTAGTTTATTGCATATACAAGTGTATGTGATCGCACAAGTAATATAGTGACTCAGAAGCATCAGATATTGAACCCACGAGGACTACTTGATTAGCAATTTACTTAATTTTAGTTCCAACAAATTATATTCAAGTGTTTCAGAGTACCAAAATGGTTGTTACAATTTAATAAAATATTTTAACAAATAAACAAATAACAAAGAGTGTCGATCACAACGTAAGCTAGGTTGTAAATAATACGAGAGAGGTTTCCAGGGTTGAGGCACTCTTAACAATCCTTTAAATATCTATTTTAATTGTGGTTGTGATGATTATCGGGCTGTTGATTCATAGGATTTATATTACGATCATGGTCTTTTGAGCCTCTAATCTTCTATCTAAAAGGACACTGGAACTACATTGTTGAGCGGGGATGCAATAATTCATTTTTATGCTTTAAGTTATCTTCCTACATTTAAACCAAACAAGACTTCAGGTATATTCCTATCTTAGCCGCTACTTCAAATCCTTTGTTCTGTAAAGGAATATGAACTTGCTCCTTAGACTCTTAGATATATCCTAATAATTCTCCTTCCTGGTTCACAAAAGGATTATGGATGCATTTTAATGGTGTCGATTCATTAAAATAATAAAAATAAGAGATTAAGGACAACCTATGTGATAAATCAACATTAACCACTCAAAGAATATCAAAATATAATCATGAGCTCGACCTTAACCCTAGAAAAAGGGTGTTTATCCACTCATGTTCAAAATTAACACCAAACAAATATAATTAATCATACCAATATCAATGTCGAAAGATTAAAAATGAAAGAACCCTAATAATAATCTCGTATATTATTTTTTCCTTGTTTTTTTGTATGCCAAAGATGTTTACAAATTGTATTAAGTATCCTTTTGATAGTAGGGCTTGATACATGAAAATTAGCCTTCCCTGTGTCACAGACCTTATCACGGATACTAAGGTCTGTGACACACCAGTATCCCGGATGTGTACTGGCGCATGCCATCCAAAATAATTTAGCCTCAATTCCACAGAGGATATCACGGACACTAAGGTCTATGGAATGGGGCTATCATGGACATTTAATGGAATTTTCAATCTGATTTAAACTCATCAGTGTGCCATGGAGCCTAAATAAGAGGCTAAATTCTATGGTACGGAGGTTTGTTTTTTTCTTCCTTTCCAACTCCTTGTATATTTTCTGATTTCAATACTTTGTTCCATTTGAACCTTTTTCCAGTATCTTCATGCTCATCATGTAACTCCTAATGCCTCCATGATCCAATAACTTCCTTACTAATGCATCAAAGCACGTACAATTGCACCATGATCAAGCCTTACAACACTAATCATGTCCTTTAGCTTGAGAATACAATTTCAGCTCAAATACAATATAATTTATAGGTTTTAGCTCATAGAACAAGTACAAATATGGGTAAATATTGGCACTTGGACATATAAACACGCCTAAGATCAATAATTTTGGCCATCCCATCAGAATAGAATTTTTGACCATACTGTCTGAATAGAATATTGGACCATTTCACCGGAATAGAATTTCTGAGCATCCCGTCTGAAAAGATTTTAAAGATCCAACAAATATTTTCATCTATACACTTCTTTATCTCTCGTTTATAAGGACCATATCCAATCGATAAAGCATCCTCATGACTTTTTCGACGACCAGATATGTACTTTTTATTTTTCTCCCGGATCTCTTTCTTTTATTGTATAACCCTTCTCTAGTACTTCAAGTCCAATGCATCTTCACAGTGGCTTGCAGCGTACAATTTTTAGTGAACAATGCATTTTTCAGAGAATATTGTATCCTCAGCGATAGAGTTCAGGAAAGGTATCAATAGTATGTTAAGGAAATGAAAACAATTCTGGAGACTAATTGCTACATTAAATTGTTGAAATCCAACTAGCTGATTCATGAAAACATCCTTATTTTCATCTTCTCCCCAGATTAGGTGCACTTGTTTCACCTTTTATAGTTTGTTTGGTCTAGATTTCTTGACTATTGGAGGTAGATACGTACTATCTCATTTGATACATATATTTTCAGTCCTTTCTTTCTTGGTTTCTTTTCTTATTATATTGATGATTCTTGTGGGATTAGTGACTCTTTTTTTCTAGTATTTATTAGGAGTTAGTTGAGACTAGCATATCTATTTCTTGATTTTGTTGCTTTTGTTTTACGTGGTGGATTGATTATTTGATTCTGCCTTGTAGATTTCTTTCATTATTACATTTGTGCCATTTTTGTTTTACCAATTTGTTTTCTTATCCTTACCTACTTTCTTGCCTTATTTTCTTCTCTTATCATATTGATTAGTAGCTGTAGGGATCAATAGTGGACTATGGCCATGTCATAGGTTAGGATGAGGATTGAGGTTGGGGTTGGAGGCTAGACTAGGGTCTGGGGTGAGGGTAGGGTTTAGTTATGGTTATAGGTTAGGGTTGGGTTTAGGATCTAATTTGGGGTTTGATGAGGGGTAGTAAATTTAGTTGGGATAAGGGAGATTTCAGGTTGAGAGTTGGGTCTAAGAACATAGGGACTCTTAAGGGTAAGCCTATAAAGCTTGTGAAGATTGTTAAGAAGAGGAGGATTAGTATAGCTTGTGTCTATGAAACCAAATAGGTATGATCAAAAGCAAGGAATGTTGACATATATAATTTATGGTACTTGGGTAGTGAGAGACATAGGAATAAGGTAGGTATATTTGTAGATAAAGTACTTAGGAGGCAAGTGGTGGAAGTTAAGCGAGTTAATAATAGGTTGATATCAACTAAGTTAGTCATTGGAGGATCTACGTTGAATGTTATTAGTGCCTACGCTACGCAAGTAGGGTTGGATAAGGAGGAGAAAAAGAGCTTTTGCAAGGATTTGGATGAGGTAGTGAGAGGCATTCTGAGCACTGAGAAACTTTGCATTGGAGGGGTTTTCAATGGGCATATTGCATCTTTATCGGGAGGTTATAATGATGTGTACAATAGTTTTGATTTTGGGAAGAAGAATGATGGATAAGTTTCACTTTTAGATTTCGCTAGTGCATTTGGGTTGCGGATAGTGAATTTGAACTTCCCAAACAAGGAGAAACACCTTATTACCTTTAATAGTTCAGTGTCCAAGACCCAAATAGATTATTTACTCCTTAGTAAAGGGGATAGAGATAAAGTTATACCTATCGAGAATGTTCTGACCCAACATAAGTTGTTGGTGTTGGACTTGGTAATCAAAAAGGATAGAAAGAGAAGGGGAGTGGAGGATCGGCCCAAGATTAAGTGAGGTAGATTGACTTTAGACAATCCTGTGAAAATAGGAAAGAAGTTGACAATAGGGGCTTGGGAAACCAATGGCAATATGGATAGTATTTGGGACATGACTTCCATTTGTATCAGGAAGATCTCTAGAGAAGTGTTATGAGTCTTGAGAGGTAGATCTGGCAAGCAGCAGGGGGGAAGGTGTAATATCCCATATGTTTTTGCTAGAACTCTAACTATCGTTCCTATGCGTATAGTCTCCAATCCAAATGATTTCCCATGTGAATATAAGTTTCATGATCATTATCCTAGTGTGTGAAGTGCTTTCAAGGTGAAATATGTTCAGAGGAATCACTTAGAGCATAATAAGCTAAAAGCCTTTGATTTGGTCAATTTTTGGTGTTTGATTTTGCAAGGTTCATCTTTGAATGATTATAACATTATGAATTTGTGGAATTTGTCAATTAAGACCCACCAAATTGTAGATAATCGAATTAACTTTCCAATGTTACCAATTTTGCCTTAATCCGATACCAGAGCGTAAAGTTATGGCTTTGCAAAGGGGTATGCGTCACCTAGCTATCGCATTCACTGGAAATGGTTTGCCAGAAGTTGTGTGATGCAAACCTTAAGGTTTTCCATGGGTTGTACGATGCAAGCCTTTAGATTTGCCATATATTGTGCGACTTAAACCCTATGGACAAATGATGTACACACTTTGTTTTTGAGTTATTTGAAGGGAAACCAAGTCTTTTTACATTCTAACACCATCCCTAAAAATCTATGACAAAATTAGGGTCATTAGTAAGGTTTTAACTCTCTAAAATCCCTAGTTCATCTTTCAAAAATACAATAGGAGAAAAACAAGTTAGGGTTAAAGATTTAAGCTCAAGGGATAAAATTTTTCACAAATTCTTCATCGATTAAGGTAAGTAGGGCTTTTCTAAACTACATGGGCATGGATAAATTATTATATTAATGGTTTTAATGTTGATAAATCATGTTTTCATGAATAGTTTGAATAACATTGAAAAGTAAGCATTGGAATTCCTTCCAATGATATATTTTTTTGGTCTTAAGGCCTTACGTTAAATCTGAACTTTACTCATGTATATGTATAAATTTATTTACAGTTTTGAAGTGTGAATTGAGAGCATGAAGAATGAATATGCCTCTATCATTGTGTACCTTTTTATTTCCAAGTTAAGGGTTATTCAATTGTGTGACTTAAAGCATGAGCCAAGGGGTTTACTATCAATTACGAAATTTATGTTGGTTGTGAATTGAAGAGAGTCATATTTTCTTGTTTTTAAATGCAAAAGGTAATAATCGAGGGAATTTCATGATCATTTTTTTAAACTGACCACCATTGATTAAAATGTTTAAAAGAGAGAATCTTTGCATAGTTTGACATATGTTTTGAAATATGAGTTCTCTTGTATTGTTTGAATGGTTTGGTGGTCTGAACAATTTTTTGAGTAAAAGAACTATGATACTATTATGATATGACTTAGACTTATGACTTGTAAGTATTGGTATGACGATACCAATATTAGATATGCCATAACAGACCTAGAATAGAATAGAAGTCATATTTCAATTAGATTTTCAGATTGGAGTTTTGAAAGATGCATGTTTAGAAAAGGTTAAAAAAGGGCTTAAGCGATGTTAGGTGGTTACATGAGGAAAGCCCGAGTTTAGAAAACTCATTTCTTGAAATTGTGTTTTGCCGATGTATTATTATGTCTCCATGAGGGATTATACGCTGACCTAGTGGCCGGTGGCGTATCAGAATTAGAAACTCCAACCTTTGCAGCAAACTTGGGTTAGGGGCTTGGTTGTCGAGTCAAGGGAGGATTCCATATAGCCCGTGGAATATCAGACTTGTAGGGTATACCACCTAGCTCAGAACTAAGGCAAAGATGTTGAGTTGAGATTTGCAGAAATATTTTAAAAGCCTAATTATTATGCCCATGAATTTTCATATGTTTGATAATGACATACTTTTCATGAAATTCTCTCACTTACTTTACATAATAGTATTTTGTTTTTGGATTGTTCTGCGTACCAGTACATCTGTATTGACCCCTATATTTTAAGATCTGAGGCACAGTCCCGAGGTCCTACTAAATAGTAGATTGGTGTGTTCGAGACTTACAGTTGGTGAGCCTTCTCTATTCTAGGAGGCTTGGTTATTAGACTTTGTTATTTTATTTTAGTTTATGGTCCAACTGGGGGCCTTGTCCTAATTTTCAGATAGAAGTTGTTCTTATGCTGTTAGAGATTTCGTAGACTGGTATCATGTATTTTGAGTATTATGAACCTCGTTTCGTATTGCCCAGTTGAATTTAAAAATCTACCATGTTTCCATTTTGCTAACTTTCTGCATTTTTTTACATTGTATGAACATTGTGTATGATTGCCAAATAGAATTGGGGCGCTTGGGCTTTCATGGTTCGAGATGCTCATCATGGACGGGGTCTCATATTGGGTCATGAAAAACTTGGTATTAGAGCACGGTTCATGGTATTAGGGTGTCTTCAAAGTTCACCAGGTAGATTTTTTATGGGTGTGTCGTGCGCCACACTTATAAGGAAGAAGCTACTAGGAATTTAGGAATATTTCTCTTTCTTCATGTTCTAGTTCATGTTATGGATCCTGAATGTTTCCTTTTCATACTCTAGTTTGTGCTATAGCGTCTTCCATACTAAAGTTATCCCAATTCTTTCCTTACTCTAATGTTATTGGAGATATCTCATTGTCAAGGTGATTCAAGTGCAGAAGCTTATAATCTAAATAATATTGTCCTTTCTAATCGTGTCATAAATGATTATGAAATTGCATAAGGACTTGAGAGGAGTCCATGAGTGCTTTAAAGTGTGTTGATTTAAGATTTTACCTTTATCTACATAAATCGTGCATTTGGGCATGAGGTATAGAGTGTCTCCAGTCCCTTTTCTAAAACAATTGTTGCAGATGTCATGCTTAAGGGTAATGATGTATGGAAGAATATTGGAACATTATTTCCACCCGAGTAGTAGTATATGATAAAGTATCATAACCTATGAGCTGTGAGATGGTCCAAAAGTTAGTGATATGACATCAGAAGCTTAGAAGTCACAATGAGGGTGACTTTTGTGTAAAAAAGCTAGTTTAGTTGTATGATCGTTAATTGAGGGATGGGTTGCCATTTTATAGGGATAGAATAAACTGGTAGCAGTATTTGTAGATTGTATGATAGTCTGTGGAGGAAGTGTATGGGTATGATTATTATTTATTCAAAATAGGGAAGGAGCTAGAGTATATAATTATGGTGGTTATAGAAATCACTTATAGGCTTTGAATGGAAACAAGTAGATTAGCCAATAAGTTATGAGCATAGACTCGTTGCTGTATATGGAATTATGAGGTAGTTGTGATGTATGCATAGGTAAGGAAGTTTGATGTAAGAAGGTATAATATGGTTAGTAAAATTGAAATAGGTTATATTATAAGGTTAAATCCATCTATTCTTATTTATTAGCTTTAGTCCCCCTTCTCTAGTAGTTGTAAACTAGTACTTTATGTGAGAAGGTATGTAGTGAATTTTGAGTTGTAATAGTGATGTCATGGTGGGGTTGGGATTTTAGGTAGTAGTTAAGTGAAATGAAGTATTTGGGTTAATTTTCCAATTGATGGACTAGTATAGTATATGGCATGCTTTACCGGTGCTATATAATTGATGCTAGACTATAGGCTTGAGCTCTAGATGTGGATTATGGTGATAAGAATAGTATCTTAAGACTAATGATGCGTATTTTGTCGGAATAAATTTGTAGGCTTGATGTGAGCTGTGAAACAACCTAGGTTGGAAACTTGTGGAAAATTGTGATGTATATGTATACGTGGGAACAAAAGTAAAATGATTTATTGTGGTTGAATCATTAAGTGGATAAGAGCGAGAGTATATAAAAATAAGTTGAACCCCGAGGTAGCATGTAGTTAGATAAGCTGTGATGTGTACGACTGTCACGCGCACCTAGATTTTATTCTAAAATCTTGTAGTATAGAGAAATCTGAGGAGTTGTTGTATATGTTATTTAGAGTTGAATGAAAGAAATATGGGTAGGAAATATATGCCTTTGGTACAGTTTTACAAATTTTGTTAAGTTGAAGTTAAGTGATTAGAGATCTAAGGTTAGTGTGTTGAGTGGTGGAGAATGGATCATTGTGTGATAAAGAGTGTGGCTGTGTAATCTCATGAGAGCGCGAGTTGTAGGGTGATGGCTACAGAGGCTAGCGAAAGTTAAGAGTATCATTCCCAAAAATCAATGCCTTGAAAGTATACTTTATTAGGGGAAGTTTAGCTTTTATGTGTGTGGTGATACCCCATTGTGTTGAGAGTTGTGGTTATAGATTTGATCAGGGGATATGTCGGCAAGTCTAGGATTGTGATTTTGATCTAAGGGGGAGAAGGTAAATTAAGGTAGTTCCCAAATTTTCTCAGTGTGGCAAGTTGTGGGGAGGAGTCATGATAAACGTATTCCTATTTAAGCATATTCCTCCTACATCAATTTAAGAGGTAGTTCTACCAATGTATTATGTATTCAAGTCCTGCCTATGTTTAAGGTCTAAGTTCTCTATGTAACTCATGTAATTTTTTGACCTCCAAACTAGAAGCAATGATGTCCCAGTAAATTCAGTCTTCCATGTATTCAAGCTCTATGTTATGATGTTTTTAATCCATAAATCCATGTCCCGAATCATGCGTGGTTCTATGAAACTATATTTTCATATGTTACTGATTCATTTTATGTTGGGGTTAGCCAAAGTGAGAAGGTGTATGCAAACTCAAGACTATCTCATCTCTAAAAATGAGAAGCAACAGTTCCAAGTAGCAACACCTATCTCAGTCGTTGACTTCATGAATTCCACCTTCATGTTATACAACTCATGATATATTCTCTCATGTTTCCCACTTAGGTCTGTCCTAAGAACTCATGTTGTGTTATGTTTATGCCCGAATGACTCTCTATTTATGATCTAGACATCGAATGTATGAAGTACTTCGTGTATATTGTATCATATATTCACCGCATGTCCCACCTTGAGTAGATCAACAAATATGGGTTATAATAGAGTAGTTTACTCCTATTCATGATTCTTATGCTAGGGTCCCTCAATGACCCTCCGTATGTTAGTATGATGGCGATTGTGGAAGCATAGTAATGTTTTAGGTAGGGGAGCAGATGTTCTGGAAGGTGAAATTTCATATGTGATTTCTTGAGTTAAGGTTATAGGAGAATGGGGAAGAAGGAGATGAACTTTCATTATGTGAAATAGTTAGGAAGGAGATATGTGGCGAAAATCTTTGAGAATGATTGAAGTTGCTGGTTTTAGAAGGAAGATCTATAAAATGGGTGTAGTAGAGATAGGCTTGAATGTTGTGATTGATGGATACTCAAACCGATGTGCTATGTAGATAGTACTCCTCGATTTAAGGCCTGAGGCTGTTAGATTATAGTGATAAGATAGAGAAGTATCTTAAAAGGATGTAGAGTATAGAGTACCATAGCTTTAGCTAGAACCTTTTT